>NW_026585742.1:6400085-6407336 GCF_907164565.1 Psammomys obesus
CACACACACACACACACACACACACACACACACACACACACACACACTGGGGGGCAAGCACTGTTATGAAGTTTACACAAGTTAAGGTCTTTGTCTATAAGCATCACCTGAGACTCATTAAATGCAATGCATTTTAATGCTCAGGGACAAATAGGGAACTAACTAGGAGATTGTGTCCAATTCCACTGATATTACCACTAAATCACCACTTATGTTTAAGAACTGTGAAGGCAATAATATTGACTGGTAAATTCTCTCAGTATTAATAAGCATAGAACGTACATACCCCCCCCCCCCCATTCTCTCTGGAATTACCTAAAGGGAACATGCTGGCTTCCTTTGGAAATGCCTACATCTTCTGTGTGTTTGACGTTAGGACAATTTGTTTTAAAGCAATGTTTACTATTCACCTCCTACTTTTAGAAAATGCTGATTTTCACGAGTACTGAAATCACCTGCTAGGCAATGCAAGGCCACCTGAGCATGAGCATGGGTAGAGGCTGAAGGCTACCACAGTCTGACTTTTACCCTGTGTGAAATTCTGTCTGAATGGTAAATTCTTTATGTTCAGAACCTGGATATGATGCGTAGGAATTTGTTGCCTTTTGGATTGTGTTAATGGTCCTTTGGTGTAAAGCCTCAGTTTTGGATAAATTGTTTTTTACAATTAAAATGTGCTACTTGTACATGCCACTGTTAGATACTGTTTTCCATAGGGATAGTAAGTCAGATGAGTCTCAGAGAAGCAACTTCATGAAGAGACTCACAGTAGCCTCGTGTGGTAACTATAACTATTTACAGTCCTGCTGATGTTATTTTACTATGTTAAGAGGGACAGGAAAGATTGTGCAGTTTTGGAGAGGTGACAGGTGGATATTGCTAGCTTATACATCCTCTGGGACTTCGGGCAATAGTGAGGACTGTAATTTGCAAAAGTGAGGATGGTACACCCGAAGTTCCAGCGACCTCCTCACATGGTGTGTCTGCTGGAGTTGGCACCTGTGTGGCATTTGGCTGATTATATGGAGATGTTTAAGTTTGGTCCATATCGTAAAAGTGAGGTCATCTAAGTTAAAAATGGGATATTATGTGCCTGAAGCAAGATGCTCCCCTTCCTCTCACTATATCCAGTGAAACCAGCTCTTTTCAGTGTCTGGCTACTGTGGTCGGAAATAAGAAAACACACACACACACACACACACACACACACACACACACACACACACGAACAATGCAGCTGCTACATGAACTATTACAGGTAGCTTATCTGTTTCCCCAACAAGGTATTTTATCATTGTGGAATACTATGTCTTGATGCCATATGGATGGGCAACAGGCAAGATAGCTGCTTGGAATTGTTATGGTAAGGTCATTAGTGAACACTTAGCTAAGTATTGGAAAACATGTCAAGAGAGGACTGTTCCACAGAACAAAGAGAGAAGTTTATACCAGAAATAATAATCCAAAGAAGGCAATGTTTACAAACTTGTCACTGTTTAATCATTCACCGAAGGCCCCCTTCAGAATATCTTATCCCACCATTTCCAAGTGCCTTTGGAACCAAGGTTTGAAGAAAGAATATAGGATGTGTAAGTGCTTTTAAGTTTTAACTAAATTCCTGACATTCCCTGTCATGTCTGACTCATACTTCAGTGGATTTGATCAGAAATAGCACTGTTTAGGGAAGCCTCATGTTATGGCAGGACACAGTGTTTGTGGGGACCCAGAAGTCCTGCCTTGCAAAGGTGACAGATCCTGCACAATCTTGCTTCAAGTAGTTTCAGGGCACCAAATGCCCAGGGCAGGACACAGGGGTGCATTGCTGAGGAGCGGTTGGTCAGCAGCACATGTGATCCCTGTTGATGGGTTGCCTGGGATTGGAAGCTGGGCATGGTCCCAGCAAGCTGGCCATGGTCCCAGCAAGCTGGCCTCCCAGACACCAGCAGAGCTTCCTTAAAGTTCCATGACAGGCTGGTGGATCCTTAGGGCAGGTCCCTGGGAGTCATATAGACATTGAGCTCCATGCAAGGCCTTTCCTGCTTCTGCTGTTTCTGCTGCTGTTTCTGCTGCTGCCACTGCTCTTGCTGCTGCTGCTTCTGCTGCTGTTGCTGTTCCTGCTGCTGCTATTCCTGCTCTGCTGCTGCTGCTGTTCCTGTTGCTGCTGCTGCTGTAGATTTTGGTGTTAGGCACTGAGCCCAGAGCAAGAGATGTACTAAACAAGTGCTTGGTTGCTAAATAAGAAACAAACCCCAAAGCAGCAGTTTTGTCAGCCTGAAAGTGAACATGGCTGCACCCCTGGGGCCTTGTTTTCTTCCCTATCTACCAATTCAGGCTAATTTTGTCTGACAATAAAAATTTTACAAAACAATTTGTGAAGAATTTGAATGGATAGATGCAAAGAGGTGTGAACACGGTTGCTCAGTCCGATTGTGCAAGGGACTGAAGGTGTTTTCATGCCTTGGCAGTAGCCGTCTTGGTGACTGGCTGTGGAAAGATCCAGTCATTTTATTCTTCCAAACTGGGAACCAGAAATCACAGAAGAAAAATCTTTTCAGTATTTTGCTTGCTGACATTTAGTGGATACAATCTTCACTGAAAGGCTTCCTGACTTCTGTTGTTCCCAGTGGTGATTCAGTGAAGATCAAAAAGAGTGGTGCAGTCCTCTGCGAGGGCGTGGAGTCTCTGTTTTCCTGCACACAGAACTTTTTCCTGGATGGCTCGGGCCCCAAGATGAAGGCTTGTGCCTGCAGCAGGCAAGAGTCTTCCTAGTGTGCCTTCTCCTTAGTTTCTGAGATAGGATCTTGTCTTTTCCTAGAACCTCCCATCCAGGTCACCCCAGCCTTGAAAGCCCTCAATGCCCTCATTCCTATCCAAGGAACAGACTATGACTTTCCTGACGGGGGCCTGCATTTTAGGGGGACACCAGCTGTTCAACTGCTATGGAAGGCAGCAAGTGTGCCCATTGGCTGTCCTCCAAAGCTCTCTATGAATACAGTGAGGCTCTATCGCAACAACGTAGTCATAGGCGAACAAAAGGGAAAGAAATGCCTCTATAAAATATTCACATGAAAGATGAAAGCAAATGTTATTTTTTTGCTATTGTGTAAATGTGCTCTGTGAAATGCTAAGGAAAATAAAAGTGTATTTTCAAATTATTAAAAAATAATTTCTCCTTTGTCAAGAGTAAGTGGTCCATTTCTATTCTTATTAACTTCTGCATTCTCCCTTTTCGTGTATTTTTAACTCCCCCTCACCTTCCTCCCACCCCGTTCTCACCCACATCTTTTCTCTTTGAGACCGTTTTACTAGTTAGCTGCAGCTGGCCTGGATCTTCATCGTATCCCAAACTCCGTGCTTCAGCCTTCCCATCTCGTGGTTGCAGGTGCGCACTACCTACCCAAGCAGCCCCTGGGCTATAATTGATGGGTTCTTGTAGTAATCACCCATTGATATAAATGTTGCACAAGTGTTGGCTGGTGAGCTAGGTGTTGCCGCCAACCTGGACCCCAGAGAAGTCATGGTGGAGGGAGAGAAGGACTCACATTTCTCACATTCCTTCTTCGGGTGTCTCCAGAGTTACCTACCCGGCAACCAGATGTGGTTTCATGACAATAGCAAGAACTAAAGAAAGAATTCATGTCACCATTCTCAATTTTCAGAGTATCACCGGCTCTCCCCATTCCCTGTGGACCAAGCAGATCCTATGCTCCGAATCAGCATCAGTATGGAAAGATGAATGCAGTGCTGATTGCTCTATAGCAATTGCTACGAACTGAGCACTTTGAAGCGGCACTGTGCCATGTTTTTCAGAACCCTGAGCACAGCCTAACTAATCTTCTGCTAAGTGTCTCACTGCCAGAATCAAATGCTAGCTGGAGTCAGGACTCTACCTGCCAAACTCGTGAGATCATGATCTCACGAGTTGCTCTCCATACTCTGTGGCCTGAGAGCCTCAGCATCTAAGTACTGCTTACAGCTCCTGCTGCACAGCTCAGTCCATCTCTGCAGTAGGCTAAGACAGTATTTCTCCGTAAAACTAAAGCAATATGGATCACAATGCTCTGCTTCCATGGTGAGCAGGAATGGTGATCAAGGGGCGAGACTGAGCTAGTCTGCAGGGTGAGCTTGGCAACCAGGACCTTAATCTGCTTCGAGGTCCCCATACACCCTGCTTCAAACAAAGTAATCCATCTAGCAACTCTCCCTTGTAATAGATGCATCTTTGAATATATCCCAGCTCTAGATGCAGTGTGGCTGTCTAGCCCAGACTGATTGAGGTTCATGTACCTAAAACAAACTGTCATCAAAGTGAGCATAGAGTCACCTATGCTCTTTCCTATGCCTATGCGTGGTTGGGGGAAGACATACTTAGTGAAAACAAAAAAGCACCTACTCCTTGCCCCTAACAACCAACTCCTCCTGCTGCACACACAAAAGGAAGCAATCCAGGGAAGTAATCCTCAGTCCTTAGAGCCCATTGCTCCCTGGTAAGCAAATCCACTCTGTATGTTTGCTGCTTGCTCTCCTCTCAAACTTCCGATGCTTAGCTGTTTGTGTGCCTTTCTGCAATCAAGACACACTCAAAAACTGGAAGCACCAGATCTAGACAGGCACAGGGATGATGGTAAGAATGCAGAGGGTGAGCTGGAGAAATGGCTCAGAGGTTAAGAGTGCTGGCTGATCTTCCGAAGGTCCTGAGTTCAATTCCCAGCAACCACATGGCGGCTCACAACCATCTATGGGGAAATCTGATTCTGTCTTCTGGCGAGAAGGAATACATGCAAGGCAGAACAACTCTATACATAACAAATAAATAAATAAATAAATAAATAAATAAATAAATAAATAAATAAATAAATATTAAAAAAAGAATGCAGAGACTGTCACCCCTGACCCAGAACAGCGGCTATGTCCACGCATCCACCACACTGTAGACCAGTACTACGGGGGCTGACACCACAGATGAACCTGACTGTTCTCCCTGCCTGTATCACCATACCTCACCCCTTCACCCATCTTAAGCCATGGACACCCCATCCTGTCAAGACTGAGTTTTCACTTATGTTGCAGGGGTGGGTGTCTTTGAAAATAATATTAAATGGTAAAGAACATTTCATTAAGCAACTTTGACCTAGCTCCTAAATTCATTTCTAGTGAAAATTATTATTGCTGTTATTATTATTATTATTATTCTTGCTTTGCTCACTGGATTGGCTTATCTTCTCAGTATAAATAGCAGGAGGGAAATGATCACTTCTGTTAAGCTAGAATGTGACAGAAAATTAGGAAAGCTACATCAAGATTAACACCAGGGAAGATAGTTTGCTGATGGACATGAAACCCTTACTAGCATGGGTACTATCTAAGGAACCGAGCATGCTCCAAAACAAACAAACAAACAAACAAACAAACAAAACCCCTGAGAAATACAAAATGAGGACAGTAATTTGGGTGGGTATAAAAGACCACACACCCTGTGTGGCTAGGTGCTTTGGGGCTCTTTCCTAGGGTCCTTAGCCCACTTCCATTCTTGGAAGTGTCTCTTCCTTTTGTAATAAGCTGGCTTTTTGGCCATATCTATTCTGTCCATCTTTTTCCCCAGAGGTTTCTGGATTTTCACCTAAGTTATACTGTGCTTTTTTTCCTCAAGTCTAGTAAAAATGTCCTTGAGCTTCCTTCTAGGTCTATTTCTGAATTGTTTTATTAATGATGCCCCCCCAAAAGGAATGTCAACTTCCCTGGTTAGAGGGTACCACTCCAGTTTAAACTGCTGTGACCTTCACATCTGCTGAGGTCACTCGTGAAAAACATCCATGACCCATGGCCCATAGTTTAACAGCTGTAGAAAAAAAGAAAAGACCAGGGACAGCTTTCTGAGTTAACAGCTCCTGGCCACACTGTTTTGATGTTCTAGCTTTTTAGCCCGTACAGTGTGCTAGACACACCAGAGCAGAAAGGGCCCCAAACAACTAATGGTTCAGTGTCAAACCAGCATGTAGAGAGTGTCAGAGAGACGCCTTGTGAGGCTTCATTGTGAGCATTCAGAAATGTGCTCTGTGTATTTTCAGCGTGGAATTGCACAGAGGGCCAGACGGAGGCTCTCAGCTATTGGAAGAATACATCAGAGAGGTCGTGCTTGGCTCAAAGTGTCCCTGGTTGAGCCCCTTTCCTGACATTAGCACATTCAATGTTTGCTGTGGCCTGTCACAATGCAGCTCTCTCAGCTTCTGATCTAGATGACAGTGACAAACGGGAAGGTTTTAAGAATGCCTCTGCTACCTAGCCATTAGAAAAATTTCTCTCCAGAGTGCTATTTTTTAGAGTAATGTATCCATTTCTATTTTTTATTCCCCCTCCTCTAGGGAAAGATTAATTTAAATGAGCAAAAGAGGGGAAAAATGACACTAACAATATTGCTGTTGGAACAGGTTTTAGGTTTGCATAGTTGTTATTATGCTTTAAGGCTGTGTTTTCAGCCAGCTGTGGTGGTGCACACACACACACACACACACACACACACACACACACACACGCATGTGCACACACACAAACACACACACATACACACACACACATGTATACACACATGCACACATACACACACTACTGACATTTGAGGCAAGAGACTCTGGAATTCAAGACCATAGCTACATGGTGACATCTTCTCTCAAAATATCAATGACACCTGCTTTCTCACCTCACCTTTTCTACTTGTCAATAGAATGTAGGCATCTATATCAGGGAAATCTTGATCTACATAGGTTTTCAGCAACTATGGCCCTAGGGTAGAAGCCTTCCCAGTCTGCTTTTGTAAATAAAGTTTTATTGAAACATAGCCTTGTCTGTCTTCATGTGTTACCTCTGGCTGCCTTTGAGCAGCAGTGACAGAGCTGAACAGTTGCAACAGAAACAGGTCTTGATGATGAAGGCTAAACTGTTTTTTTTTTACTACTGTTAACCTCAAGAGGAGAGTTTTCTGACCCTCTGGGCTACTGGACATATTTGATATTGTAAAAACATTTAACATCAGGGTCTTGTCAGTCTTGTCATTGTTCAATCAGTCCCTATGGATAGACAGTTACATTGTTTCACTTTAAATTCTGTTTAGATAGTTTGTCTGCAAGAGACACAGGCTGTATTTATATATTGACTTCACAAGGCTAAGGCTTTATTGTCAGCCTTTTTCTTCCTTCCTTCCTTCCTTCCTTCCTTCCTTCCTTCCTTCCTTCCTTCCTTCCTTCCTTCCTTCCT
>NW_026585742.1:6407346-6407789 GCF_907164565.1 Psammomys obesus
CCTTCCTTCCTTCCTTCCTTCCTTCCTTCCTTCCTTCCTTCCTTCCTCTCTTTCCTTTCTCTCTTTCTCTCTCTCTCCCCCTCTCTCTCTCGTGTACTAACTGAAATGGAGGACTCACTTGCCCAGTTCTCTTTCTTGTATTTACAAGGCTGTGTTCACACAACAGGAGTGCTTTGAGCCACCAGACCGCCTAGGGGAGTCAGCCACTAGGTGATTTCCCACATCAAACTCACACCAGAACCCTTAGGAACTGCTGGACACAGATGCAGGTGTTCTAAGTGCCCATGATTTTGCTCACTAGTCCAGTTCATAGCACAGTCTTCATAAAAACAGCTTCATATTTTTCTTTTTTTATGTTTGCATATGGTATGTATTTCTTTGTACATATGTGGGTAGGTGTGTGTGTGTGTGTGTGTGTGTGTGTGTGTGTGTGTGTGTGTGTG
>NW_026585742.1:6407799-6479376 GCF_907164565.1 Psammomys obesus
GTGTGTGTGTGTGTGTGTGTGTGTGTGTGTGTGTGTGTGTGTGTGTGTATAGAGTTGATGCTAGGAATCTCCCTCACTCGTCTTTCCACCTTATTTACGTTGGAGGCAGAGTCTCTTGGTCAAGCCTGGAGCTTTCACTATGGCTAGTCTCTCTAGCTACCTTGCTCTGTGCATCTTCTAAAATGAAGGGCCGGGGTAGAGGTTAGGATTATGTAGCTGATTTGGCTTTGAATGTGCAATGGTCCTCCTGCCTCAGCCACTCAGGTCCTGGGATTACAGTTGTGAACCCTACCCAGTTCTTATTTTGGAGGCAAGGTTTCACTCTGTTCAGAGTGCCTGAAACTAACTATGTAGCCAAACTTGTCCTTGATCCCAGTGCAGTCCAATCCAAGTACAATCCCCCAGCTCCTTCCTTGCACTGCTAAAACAAGCAACTTTTCTTTGTTCAAAGAACACAATTAAAAAGTACCTCTCCCCAAAGCCCTGCAGATAACCTGACCAGCGCTCTGAATTCTGTTCTGAGCAGCGGAGCACCACAGGCACCGCCACTGAGCTGACCTGACCGTTGTTTTGTGACGTAGGTAATGGTGGGGACAAGCGCATCTCCCAGAACAAGTTCATGGATGGCAAGCAGAGATGGTGTTTGTCCAGCCACTCCAAGTCTGAGCTTTGCTAGCGTTGGACCCCGATGTGGGAGCTTGCCTATTTAATCTCTTTCCTTGCCGTGTGAGCAATTTCCATTAAAATGCCGATGCAGATGGGGAAGAGGTGGGGCTAAGTGGGTGAACATGGGGCTCGTGTGCATGAGGTCACAGATTTAATTTTCAGTATCCGCAAACAGAACACAGGAAGACTGAGTGGTGACTCTGGGTGTGCCTCACCTCACAAACGTTGACCTGAGTGTGATTCCTAGCACCTGCCTGAAAAAGCCAGTCACTGGGGAGGCATCGACAGCAGCTGACGCTCACAGTCTAGCCAGATCAGCAAGGCCCGGGGTGAGATACATATATACATATATGTATATATAATTATATGCATTATATATACAATTTATTCAGTCTTTATGTGTCCGAGAGTTTTATCTGCATATACGTACATGTATCACGTGTGTGTGTGGTGGCCACGGAGGCGAGAAGAAGGCATTGGTTCCCTGGAAACTGGGGTTACACATGGGATCTACTATGTGGGTGCTGTGAACTCTGCAGGAGCAGCAAGTTCTCTTAGCCACTGAGCTGTCTCTCCAGCCTCCCATACCCCATACACACACACACACACACACACACACACACACACACACACACACATGCACACACACTTAAAAAAGAAGCCATGGCCTTCAGTTAACTGTTCCAACTTTGTAAAGTGGCATCAGGTTGGATCTACCTTCCTTTTGTTTCAATGTGTTCCTATCTCCCTACTCCTGTCTCTGCTTTTCCTTATATAGTTAAGAGGTTGTCCAAAGAAACACATGCAGTGTGTCAGTAAAGATCTCTATGCAGATTCTCAGGTGACCCACTAGTGGTAGCTAGCATTGATGTGACTGTCACCATGAAACACCATGTCATTCGTACCTGAGGTGGCTACATGGGGCACAGGAATAGGCTATAATTTATATTCTTTATATTCTCTTTAATCTCTACTCACACTGTGGGCATCCTCTCAGAGGCCCCCTTTGCGTGGGTGTCTGAGAGGCATCTCATTAGGAATCACACATATGACTATGCACTGATCTTCTGCACACATTCTCTTTTGCCCGTGATGCCACATTTGGGATTTGAGTTTCAGGGTCCCTGCATTCTGCAAATTTTACTTTTAGAAAGTTTAAAGTACAATGCAGTAATTCTTACTTGATGGAGAACCTACACCGTGCATAAAGAAAGGACGGGAGAAAGAACCTCGAGCTCTCAAGCTTGGCCCACTTTCCTCCAACCCTTACCCTAAGTGCAGGCTGGGCCTCTGCAGAGGTAGCAGGTGGTACTCACTAAGGCTTTGGGGTTGACAGGATGGCATGTACGACTGGATGCAGCTCTTTGCTTGCTCTAGAGCAGTGAGTGGTTCTCAACCCTCCTAAAGCTGCAACCTCATGTTGTGGTGTCCCCCAACTATAAAATTATTTTTGTTGTTATTTCATAACTGTAATTTTGCTATGGTTAGGAATTGTCATGTAAATATCTAATATGCAGGGCATCTGATATGCAACCCCCAAAGCAGTGGCAACCCACAGGCTGAGAACTGCTACTCTAGACTGTCCTCTGACCTGAGCTGAGCTCACTGCAGACTCAAGGGACTTCATCTAATCCCTTTCCCTGCCTCCCAGCGTTCCTGCTGACCAGCTGTGACTCTAGAGCAGGGTAGCACAAACTTGTGGACTGTGCACCGACTGCCAGCTTCTCCAGGAGGGGAGGCATTCTCTACCCTCCTGCTTCTGCTTTCTCTCCTGCTATCTTCCTATTTGCCTGCGCCAGGCTTAGGGGCTTACATATGTAAATTACTTGCGCTCAAATTCTGATCTCAGGATATGTTTTTTTTTTTTTTTCTTCTTTCTGTTCGTAGAACTCCATAGGATAAATGTTGCTTCACTGTACATTCTCTTATACTATTTGCACACATCTCTGGCAATATTTGCTTAAGTGCTAGACTATGAGGTAGCTGTGGCACATGATCTGTGTTTCCCAGTTTACAGCCCTCTTGCCTGCAATGAACCTGTCTCACTCTAGGCTCTCAATACTTTAGAATATTCATATGGTGGATTAACTTTGCTTCTCTGAACAAGCTTGGCTCTATCCTGGCACAGTTAGGATGTATCAGCAGTTTTCTCTGAATTTTTTTTTTTTTTTTTTTTTTTTTTTTTTTTGTCATTGGCATCTTCACTGAGAACCGGTAATATTATTTTAAGATTCCTTGGACCTCAACCAGCATAGAAAAGAAGTAGCTGTTGAAAAATCACAGAGGTGTCCAAAGGTTAACCAAATTTGTAATTATAAAAGTTCAACCTAATAGCACTTGGGGAGTTG
The DNA here is from genome assembly GCF_907164565.1 of Psammomys obesus. NCBI lineage: Eukaryota > Metazoa > Chordata > Mammalia > Rodentia > Muridae > Psammomys > Psammomys obesus. Next base: position 6,410,814 of record NW_026585742.1, read on the forward strand.
TGAATGTTTGTAGGATGATTGCCAAGCAGGAAGGTTAGGCTAATGAGGATGGGCCCAGGACCTAGTCAGAAAGCGTGGCTGCAAGCTCCAAGTCAGCCTGGGCCTCCCAGATCCCACTTGGCAGAGCGTCAGAAAGGGCATCATGCCAAGCCTTAGAATGAGAACAGATACCAACTAGCTATAGTTCAGTGACCAGATCACCTTAGTCTGAGGATAAGCAGGTACTAAAGGACACTAGCCACAACACAACAAGAAAAATTACACTGAAATAGCTGATGATGAGGCAGAAACCAGTGTGGGCAGGTGGAGCAGCATGGAGTTGAGGAGCTGTGAATATACAGAGACTTTGTGCCCTGAGAAAGGATTTCCCCCTCAGCCTCCGCTGCTTTCGGGGAAGGGTAGCAGGAATTCTGAGAGAAGTTCCATCTTAGTGCTTCCAAGAAGAGATGTGCAGCAAGGAGTCACAGGCTCCTCAGAGCACATGGACAGAGATCAGAAGTCATCACCACTATTACCTTCAAGGAGACAGGAACACCCAAGCCAAGCACGGGAGGCAGAGAACAATAAAATATGAAAACTTCAAAATTACACTCCACACAAAAGGATGAGGACAGCAGCCACACTGAGCAAGTCTCCAATAGCCCGGATTGAGATCGTATAAGCAACACGATCATTAATAAGAGCATATAATACCACAATAACCTCTGTGGAAACTGGAACAGCTGTGGGAGTGGATGTTCTGTGGAGCAAATATAACAAGTAAAATAGAAGGGATGAAGGAAAGCGGTCCCCGACCAGAGTGTCTGGTGGATTTTTACAGGACAGGCAAGGTCCATAGAAGGATGCTAACGTGGATGGAAGTGGTCAGAGGAGAAACAGGACATTAACACAGTTTTAAAGTATAAAGTAAAAATGAAAGCCATTGGCTGGAGGCTGAGAGACATTCAAAGGAGGTTTGTAGCTAGAGTTTTGAAAACTGCACCATTGTTAGTTCCTCAGCTTTGATCATCGTGCTATGGCTGTGTGAGCTGCCACAGTGGAGGTAGCTACATGTATGATGTACAAAAATTGTATTAGTTCAAAACTTTATAAGTGTAAAATTTAAAAGTTTAAAAATATACTAATAATCTTATCTATAGTCTATTCAGTGCTATAAAGTGTTTATTCATTGAAAAATATTTAGAAGAATGTATATAAAAATATCACTTGTGCTTGGTTGCTGGGATCAGAGAAATAAAAACATTTTTTTTTTTAAAAATTCCTTCATGAAATTTGCAGGCAAATGGTGGGACCTAGAAAAGATCAACTAAGTGAGGTATCCCAGAAGCAGAAAGACACACATGGTATATATTCACTTATAAGTAGATATTAGAAATATGCTATAGGCTAATCATACTAAAATCTGTACACCTAAAGAAGCTAAGCAAGAAGGAGGACCCTGGGTAACATGATCAGTCCTCATTCAGAAAGGCAAATGGGCTTGACCTTAGAAGAGGAAGAAAGCAGGGAAGAGGACAGGAGTCTACCACAGAGGGCCTCTGAAAGACTCTACCCAGCAGGGCATCAAAGCAGATGCTGAGACTCATAGCCAAACTTTGAGCAAAGTGCAGAGAATCTTATGAAAGAAGACGGGGCTAGAAAGACCTGGAGGGGACAGGAGCTCCACAAGGAGAGCAACAGAACCAAAAAATCTGGGCACAGGGGTCTTTCCTGAGACTGATACTCCAACCATTCATGGAGATAACCTAGAACCCCTGTGCATGGCAGCTCAGTGTCCAAGTGGGTACCCTAGTAAGGAGAACAGGGACTGTCTCTGACATGAACTCAGTGGCTGGCTCTTTGGTCACCTCCCCCTGAGGGGGAGGGCAGCCTTACCAGGCCACAGAGGAAGACAATGCAGACAGTCCTGATGAGACCTGATAGGCTAAGTCAGATGGAAGGGGAGGAAAACCTCCCCTATCAGTGGACTAGGGGAGGGGTATGGGAAGAGAAGAGGGAGGGAGGGCAGGATTGGGAGGGAATGAAGGAGGGGGCGACAGCCAGGACACAAACTGAATAAATTGTAATAAAAAAGAAAAAAAATTATTTTGTGTCACAGATTAAAAAAATTGTCATTTAAAAATCTAAAATAAAATTCAACATTTAATAATTTTTTTCAATTGTTTATTTCTTGTGATTTTAAAGCATGTTTCTGCTGTAGCATGACTACCCATACTGTCTAGAGAAACATGCATACTCAGAGAGGTCAGTTGTCTGATCCAAGTTTACACAGAGACCCAGGTTTACTAACCCCTATGTAGGGGAAAGTAATATCTTTCTCTTCTTCCTCCTGCTCCTCATCCTTTTCTTCTTCATAACTCTGCTTCTTTTCCTTTCTCCTGCCTCTTCCTCCCCTCTTCTGCCTCTTCCTTTTTCTGTTTGTTTCTCTTTTGGATTATACAGTTATATTGCCTGTGCAGTGAAAAATACAGAAGACAATATAATTAAGCAAGTCTCTGGAACATGAGGGAAATTTCTGGTTCCACAAACAAGGGCCTGCTGTTTGTCTCCTGTGCTTAGTGCCCACTTATACTTAGCCTGGGACAGAAATATATAAAAAGTGAGCTAAATAAGACCTACACATTTGAGAAGACTAGAGAGGCTGTCCTGCAGACCTTCTTCTCGCTCGCTGTTACCCCACACCCTAAACCTCAGGGCTGCCCCTTGGGCTGTGTCAGACCATATTCCCCTGGCCTCCGCTTTCCCCATCCTCTAACACCAGAGAGCACAACCACGGACACACCAGCTGAAAGGGCCAGTGAAACAGGTAACACTCAGCTGACACACTCTGAAAATCCAGATAGGAAATAAAAATCAAGGAGCAAAATACCCAAAAAAGACAAACCCAGAAATCAGTACCTAGACCTATAATCACCCAAACCCACATGCCTGACCACCAGTGTAAGAACACAGTCAACAACAGCCTGGGCAATGTGTCCCTACCAGAGCTTAGCTCCCCTACCACAGCAGGGTCTGACCTTCAGAACTCGGCTGAAGTACAGGAGAAACGCCTTAAAACCAACCATGTAAGTATGATAGAAGTTCTTAAAAAATAAATAATTCCTTTAAAGAAATCCAAGAAAATACAAATAAACAATCGGAAGAAATGAATAAATGCCTTAAAGAAAGCCAAAACAAACAAGCAAATAAACAATCAAATAGTTGCACAAACCAAATAGTACTGTTTAAGATTTGAAAATGGAAATAGATTCAATAAAGAAAACGCAAACTGAAAGATTCTGGAAATGAAAATTTTAGGAATATGAACAGGAACTACAGAATACAAGAGATGGAAAAGAGAATCTCAGGCATCGAAGATATAACAGAAGAAATTAATACATCTGTCAAAGAAAATGTTATATCTAAAAAATCCCTGACATAAAACATCCAGGACAACTGGGACCAAACATGTGAATAATAGAAATAGAGGAATGGGGAGAACCCCAGCTCAAAGACTCAGAAATTTTTTTCAGAATCCTAGACGAAAATTTTCTTAATCTAAAGGAGACGTCAAGGTGAGCACACAACCAGAAAAAAATGTCGATGAAATGATTCCTAGTGATACTCTGCTGTACTCTAGGCTTCCTTTCTTCTACTGAAAGCCCCAATCCAGCCTTAATATAACATGCCATGTTTGGTTGATATCCCTGGGCAGTCTGTCCTTTTCTGAAGGACGAGTGGATCTGGCTAAGAGGAAGGCGAGGCAGAGTGAAATGGAAGGAGAGCAGGAAGAGGAAACTGTAGTCAGGGTATAATATGTCAGAAAAAGAATTTATGTTTTTGTTTGTTTGTTTGTTTGTTTGTTTAAGGAGATGTCTATAAATGTACAAGAGTCATACAGACAGAATACCAAATAGATTGGACCAGAACAGACATTTTTCTTGCTACATAATAATCAGAACATTAAACATATAGAACAAAGAAAGAATCTTAAAAGCTGAAGGGACTATAAAGGCAGACCTGTTAGCATTACACCCAACTTCACAACAGAGACTCCAAAAGCCAGAGGGGCTGAATGGGCAGATAGGCTGCATACCTTAAGAGACCAAGATTAGTATATTCAGAAAAACTTTCAGTTACCATAGATAGAGAAAATAGGATAGTCCATAATATAGTCAAATTTAAACAATATCTACGTAAAAATCCATCCCTACAGAAGATGCTAAGAAAAAAATTCCAAACCAAGGAGGTAAAATACAACCATGAATAAACAGGAAATAAATAATCTGACACCAGCAAAAGCAGAGGAAGGAAAACAACACACACACCACCACCACCACCAGTGACAGAAAACATGAATTAACTCTCATTGGTCATTGATATCTTTCAATATCAATGATTTCAGTTCTCTAATAAAAAGACACAGGTTAACAGAACTGATATGAAATCAAGATCCAAACTTCTGTTGCATCCAAGAAAAACATCTCAACATCAAGAACAGATAGTACCTCAGAGTAAAGAGGTAGAAAAATATATCCCAAGCAAATGGACATAAGAAGAAAGCTGATGTAGCTATTATAATATCTAAAAAAATAGACTTCACACAAAAATTACTCAAAGGAGGTTAAGGGGGATACTAAAAGAAAAAGCCACCAAGATGACATTTCAGTTCTAGGCATCTATGCTCCAAAACAATGGCACCCACTTTTTTTTAAAGGAAACACTTTTGTGAAAGAAATCACATTTTGACTCTCACACACTGATAGTGGGAGACTTCAATACCCAACTCTCAAAAATGGGCAGGTCATCAAGACAAAAACTAAATAGAAATCCTGGAACTAACTGACATTATAAACCAAATGAACTTAAGAGATATTTACAGAGATTCCCTGCACTCTGCCCAAAGGTTGCCCATAATTCTCAGCATCTACATTGATAGTCTGCAGGGCAGAGCTTTTCAGAGGTCCTCTGTGTCAGGCTCCTGACTTGTTCCCTCTTTTCTCCTTCTTCTGATGTCCATTCTCTTTGCCTTTCTGGATAGGAATTGAGCATTTTAGCCAGAGTCTTCCCTCTTGATTAGTTTCTTTAGGTGTACAGATTTTAGTAGGTTTATCCTATATTATATGTCTATATGAGTGAGTATATACCGTGTGCATCTTTCTGCTTCTGGGATAGCTCACTCAGGATGATCTTTTCCAAGTGGGAAACAGTAAGATCTGGAGAGGACAGGAACTCCACAAGGAGAGCAACAGAACCAAAAAATCTGAGCACAGGGGTCTCTTCTGAGACTGCTATTCCAACCAAGGACTATGCATGGAGATAACCTAAGACCCCTGCACAGATGTAGCCCATGGCAGTTCAGTATCCAAGTGGGTTCCATTGTAATAGGAACAGGGACTGTCTCTGACATGAACTGATTGGCCTGCTCTTTAATTACCTCCCCCTGAGTGGGAAGCAGCATTACCAGGCCACAGAAGAAGACAACACAGCCACTCCTGATAAGACCTAATTGACTAGGATCAGAAGGAAGGAAAAGAAGTCCTCCCCTATCAGAGGACTTGGGGAGGGGCATGCATGCAGAGGGTGGAGGAAGGGAGGGATTGGGACAGGAGGAGGAAGGGAACCACAGGGGGGATACAAAGTGAATAAAGTGTAATTAATAAAGAAAAAAAAAAGCAGATGCTGAGTCTTTTGGCCAACCTTTGGGCAGAATGCAGGCAATCTTATGAAAGAAGTGGGAAATAGTAAGATCTGGAGAGGACAGAAGCCCTACAAGGAGAGCAACAGAACCAAAAAATCTGAGCACAAGGGTCCTCCCTGAGACTGATACTCCAACCAAGTAGCATGCATAGAGATAACCTAGAACCCCTGCACAGATGTAGCCCATGGCAGTTCAGTGTCCGGGTGGGTTCCATAGTAATAGGAACAGGGACTGTCTCTGACATGAACTGATTGGCCTGCTCTTTAATCACCTCCCCCTGAGGGGGGAGCAGCCTTACCAGGCCACAGAAGAAGACAATGCAGCCACTCCTGATGAGACCTAATAGACTAAGATCAGATGGAAAGAAAAGAAGTCCTCCCCTATCAGTGGACTTGGGAAGGGGCATGCATACAGATCGGGGAGAAAAGGATGGATTGGGAAGGGAGAAGAAAGGGAACCACAGGGGGGATACAAAGTGAATAAAGTGTACTTAATAAAGAATTAAAAAAAAAAGATATCTTGTGGTAACTCTAACCAAGGAAATGAAAGAATTATGACTAAAACTTCAAGTCTTTGAAGAAAGAAATTAAAGTATCAGAAGATAGAAGCTTTTCCAGAATCATGGATTAGTAAGGTTAACATACTAAAAACGGCCATCCGACCTAAGCAAGCTTCAGATTCAACACAATCCCCATTACATTTTTAACATACTTATTTACAGACCTTGAAAAGAAAACTCTCAACTTTTTTTCATATGGAAAAACAAACAAACAAAAAGACCCCGGACAGCTGAAACTATCCTGAACAATAAAAGACTTGTTGGAAGTATCACTATCCCTGATTTCAAGCTGTGCTACAGAGCTGTGGTAATAAAAACCACATTGTCCAAAAAACAGACACATTGATCACTGGAATTGAAAACCCAGACATGAATTCACACACATATGGTCACCTGATATTTGATAAGGAAGCCAGGAATACACATTGGAAAAAAAGAAAGTATCTTCAACAAATGGTGCTGGCTAAAATGGATCTGCATGTGAAAGAATGCAAATAGATCTACGTTCATCACCCTGCACAAAACTCAAGTCCAAGCAGATCAAACACCTCAATTACAACCAGCTACATTGAACCTGATAAAAGAGAGAGTGGGGAACGACCTTGAGCACACTGGCACAGGAGACAACTTTCTGATCAGAACATCAATAATGCAGGCATTAAGACTGGCAGTTAATGAATGGGACCTCATGAAACTGAAAAGCTTCTGTAAGGCAAACTATACCATTAATAAAACAAACTGGCAACTTATGAAATGGAAAAAAATATTTCACCAACTTCACATCCAGTAGGAGGCTAATTTAAAAATATATATATAAATAACTAAGGAACTAGACATCAATAAACCACACAATCCAATTTTAAAAATGGGTAACAGATCTAAGAAGAGAATTCTCAATAGAGGAATCTCAAATGGCTGAAAAACACTAAAATTAACATTCCGCACCTCGCCCCTGGCTGACTTTAGCACTTGGGAGACCAGGCCCTGCACTTTACCTAGGCAACACAGTAAAGCTGGTCCTGATTAGGAAGGCACGGGTGAGCCAACCTCGAGGGCATGAGTGGGAGATCTGATTCTGCCACCTGTTGATGGCAGCATTGGGCAGGCTAGCCAAAGCATGCTGGAGGGCTTGCTCTGGTGTTGCAGAGAAGGGAGAACCGGTGAGTTGACTAGCTCAGCTACCACTGAGGTCCAGATCCAGGGCTTTGACTTGTCCCACCCCAAAGTCTACCTCATCTGCGAACTTTTTGAGTATGTGAAAAGGCTGGTCCTGCTGACTCAAAGCTGCAGGTTTTCCATGACCCAGGGCAACAACAGGATAACTGGGAGAAGCCCCAAAGATCTAATATTGACGGTGTGACAGAAACCAGAGATCTTGAACCAAATCGATGACACACTGCAATGAACACTTGCAAGTGTAGATGTGTGGACAGAGGGATACACTATGGGACACACTGTGACCCACTACAACTCCCATAATGAGATTTTTCTATGCTTTCTATAGTTTATTTGTTGTTGTTTTCTTTTGCGGGAAGTTGCAAGGGCAGAGGATGGATAATAGGGGACGGGTAGATGAATGGGAGCTGGGTGCAGGATGTGAAACTCACAAAGAATCAATAAAAAGTTGAAAAAAATGTTCACCATCTTTTGTCATTAGGGGAATGCAATGGTTAAGATCAATACACAAGTGACAGCTCATGTTGGTGAGGATGTGTAGCAAGGGGAACATACTTCTCCATTGCTGGTCTGTGATCATATTTGTACAGCCAGTATGGAAATCAGTATGGCAGTTCCTCAGAAAAATTGGGAATCGATCTGCATCAAGAACCAGGTATATCACTCTTGGGCATTTACCCAAAGGATTCTCCATCCTGACACAAGGACATTTGGCCAACTATGTTTATAGCAACTTTATTCATACTAGCCAGAAACTGGAAACAACCTAGATGTTTCTCAATTAAAGGATAAATAACGAAAATGTGGGACATTTACACAATGGAGTATTACTCAGCTGTTAAAAAAAATGACATCATGAAATTTGCAGGCAAATGGATGGAAGTAGAAAAAATCATCCTGAGAGACGTAACTCAGACCCAGAAAGACAAATACACTATTTATTTACTTATAATTAGGTATTAGCTAGTAAGTAAATGATAATCAAGCTACAATCCACAGACCCAGAAAGATTACTTAGGTAAAGAGGAGGGCTCTAGGGGGATAATGGATCTCCTAGGAAAGGGGAATAGAATGCATTTTGCAAGTATGGGGGGAGAGGGTGTAGGTGCTGGAGGTTTGGTGTGGGGAGGGATAGAGGGAGAGAGTGTTGGGAGAAACAGCTGGAATTAGGGGGCATTTGGGAGGTGGTGTGGAAAGAGTGCAGTGGAAACTTTCCTGGAATCTATGGGCATGACCCTAGTGAGGAGATTAAGGAATCTGAACTGGCCATCTTTTGTGGCTAGGCAAGGCTTTCAGTGGTGGGACTGGGCTGCGTTCAGTTCAGTTGTTGGCTAAGGGGGTCTTGTGCAGATGCCTAAACACCCTAAGATGATGCTAGGAAAAAGGGTTGCTCTCTGAACCCTGACCATGGGCTCTCATTGCTGAGGACAACTTCCAGACAGCTCATTGAGTGTGGAGAGGTAGAGCTGGTGCCTGCCGGAGGACTTCACTCCCACATTCTAAGAAGTATCCAAGAGTATCCAAGAAGGTACAATGCAGGCTATAAAAAGAGACACCTAGACACCAATCCAGCAACAAATCTTCTACCTATATTCTCTCCTGCCTGCAAGATATTCTGGGTCGATGGTGGCGCATAAATCATAGACGCGGCCAACCAATGTCCGGTTTAATTTGAGGCCCACACCAGCCAGAAGGGAACCCATTCCCTAGTTTTCCTGGGTGGATAGCCCAGAGACCAAGGGAAGAACCAAACAAAACTTGGCAGGGAGAGGGAGGGAGGGAAAATAATTACCAATTTTTTGTTTGTTTGTTTGTTTGTTTGGAAAAATAACAGAGTGACACACCCCAACACACACACACACACACACACACCGCACATGCACACACACACAAATCCTGATGGAAACCATGGAAGTTTTTGTCTGAGAAATATGTGTCCTAAACTCTGCAATAAACAGCTTTCTTTTAAGGCAGGCCCCCAAGCCTGGAACAATGTAACTGATGTTAAAATGTCAAGTTCTATTCCTTTCTCAGTTCAGGCTTGGGGCCGGAAAATGGAAGCCAGCTGTGAAAGAAAAAATAAAAATATAAATAAATAAATAAATAAATAAATAAATAAATAAATAAATAAATAAATAAATAAAGCCTTTATATTAAGGCTGGGTCATTCAACCACAAAATAAAAGCAGGAATCTATGTACATGGTTCTCAGTTTTCTTAAAATTAAGTTTTCTAGTAGTAATTCTTCTTTAAACAAAAAGTTTAAACTGAAACTAATTTGAGTGGCTTGCTCTGGAGTCATGCTTCTGCACACTGTGTAAAGATTGTCCTTGCATTATTCAAATGCTGATTTCTGTGCAGATCTGATTACAGCTGGACTTTGATATTGCCATTTTTATGAAACATCTCCCATCTCAATATTTTGTAAACATTGTTCTCCATCACCTTCTGATTGGTTTTAATAAAAATCTGATGGCCAATAAGCTGAGGCAGGATTAGGAGGCAGGACTTCCGGGCAGAGAGAGGAAGGCGGGTTCCCAGTTGGGTACCAGAGTGAGAGGCAGAGGTCTCCAGCTGGACATGAATGAAGAACAGATGCTAGGCTAAGACAAGAAAGGACAGGTAACAGGATGTAGGCAAGGCCAGTATTGCCAGGTTAGGATAGCTCAGAATCTGCCCAGCTTAGTGCCATAAGCTACTAATAAATATAAGAAGTCGCTGTGTCATCATTCAGGAGCTGTAGTAGACATAGAAATCCTTACTGATACAGCGTTCCTTATTTCGCTCAATATATCAAAAACATGAAAATTTCAACATGTCAGCACAAGAACTACTGAGGAAGCATTTTGCTTTGGGGCTTCTTTTGTGCTGAGCTTTTGAACTGGTCTGTGGTTTACTCAGCACCTCACAGCCTGGCTGGGTCGAAGGGTTGACGATAATAGCTCCAGGTACTTAGGATTTTCTGTACTGCACCATGTATGCCCATGCCAAGGCAGAGTTGTAAAGTCTTGGAGGGGGTGCTTCTATGCAGAGAGTCATGGCTGGGCCTGGAGGATGTCCATTCCCAAGGGACTCAGGAGGTTCTGCTTTCCCACCTCCACGAGGTTCCTGTTCCTTACATTTGTTCATCAGAAGGCCTGGTGTGTGGTTTCCCTGTGGAAAGGCCTAGGAAAACAGGAAGAAAACTTTTCTCATCTGGAACAAGGCTACTGTGAGCAAACATGGCCTCTCCAGAAAATAACTAGGTGAGGCTCCTTCTGTAAAGCTCCTTCTCTTAAGCATATCCTGTCCAGCAGGCTGAATGTATCCTTACAGATGGAAAAGTGGAGATTGAGCTCAGAAGCAGATGGAAGACAAGCTGCTTACCTTGAGTTATGATCACAACAGAAGCACAAGAACTGATGTACCAAAGTACCCATAGTAGCCAAGTGAGCCAAGCGCAGCTTTTGCTTGTATCATACTTCTGTTCTTTCATGATTTGTATGGTGTTGGAGGTTGGTATGATGCTAATTACTGGCTCTAAAGATCTGGTTACTGTCCTATCCTTGTTGTGTAAACCTGCCTAAGACATTATACCTGACTGGTTAGTATAAAAGACCCATACCTGGGCAGGATAGAAGGAGGTAGATATGGCTAGGGTTCCTGAGCTTTAAGGACAGGAGAATCAGAGGAGGGAGAGAGGGACTGGAAGAGAGGAGGAAGGAGGATGCCACGATGAGTTAGCCTGGAGAAGGAACCACTGTTCTGGGAGGAAGGACTCTGAGGATGTCATGGATGAAGAAAGTAACCTAGGATAATCAAGTATTTATAGAATTATGGATGGGAGGTAGGCCAAATAAGAATGGTTATGGCAGATGTCATTGGGTGGAAGCTGGGAGATAGATGGTAAAGTTATTGAGACAGCATTGGTGGAATATCTGCCCAGGCCAAGGTAAATAAGAAATTTATAAATTCTAACAGGTGTCTGTCTTATTGATTGTGATAGTGGACTAAATAATACCACCAGAATGATCATGGCTAATCATAAATGATATTTAGTCTGATACCATTTATTTTCAACAACAGTATGGAATGAATTATTAAGGTCTGTAGCTAAGTCACCCATGGCTGCATAAGACTTCTTCTGTTGTGACCCTATCTCTCTTTGCCTTGCTAGTTTTGAGAGCAGACACCTTCAGTCCCTGACCCATTGTCTGTCATAACCAAAGCAGAGGACAGAAGCTCTCCTTGACTTAGTTTGTTCATATTCAATAGCAGGGCATGATGACATATACCTGGAATCCCAGCACTTAGGAGGCTGAGACAGGAAGAGGGCTAGTTCAGGGTAAGCCTGGATTACAGGTTACAGATTGAGTCTGCAGCTGGGCTGGGTCTCATAAACAGATCCTGTCTAAATAAAGATAAATAAACAGATATATGAACAGTATAATATTCTCCACCCGGTAGAGTTGAGAGATCAAGTAAGACACACTCATAACGGTGTCCCCCACTGTGCCCACACAAAGTTGGCACAGTGACCATGAAGCTCCTTTCTGCCTATCCTCTGTTTCATATGGAAAAGCTGCCAGGTGAATGAAAACAGACACTTTTTCTGCTGCCACTGAACATGGAACCCCCATGCTGTAATGGAAATTTTGGTTTCTTTGTATGTAAATATGCTTTTGTTTTAATCCTAAGTGTGGGATTTTAGTTGAGCTATAGTATGTCCATACCTGTTAACTGTTTCTTGCGGAGCACGGCTTTTGCCAGCCTTCCACATGCAGCACAGAGAAGGGTACGGTCTAGGACTCTGAGAGTATAAATATGAGAAAGAGAAAGTGAAGGTGTGGCATTCGGTGTGGCATTCGGTGTTGGCATGTGGCATGTGGCCTGTGGTGTGTAGCAGTTTGGAATGAACCCTAGAGACTGTGTGATGATTTAGAGCAGACAGAGGAGAAAAATGCTTCCAGGCCCACTGCATGGAGGAGACTGCAAGCTGTGTCTGCAGTTGATAGGGATTAGTATAGAGCCCTAAAAGAACCCCTTGACCCTAAATAGCCAGAAGAAGTAAAGGGGCTCTCTCTTCCCACTCAACCTTTTCTCTCTCCTACTTAAGGTTTTGAGGTCTCTCCTTAGGGCAAATCAGCTCGACATCACAGCTGAAGTATGGACTGTCTCCACTGGGCTGTTACTGCTCAGGATCTCTTTGTGTCTGAAAGATGTGTTCAGCTGAGATAACAAAGTCAAGCTCGCTGGTCAGGCTCCCAGTCACACATTTAGTCTTTGGTTTCAGGCTTCATTTCAGGCTTAGCATCAAAGTTCCCAGGATTCCTGCTTTCTGGAAAATAACTGGGACATGCTAAAAGAAGAAGAAAAAGAATATTGACTCAGTACAGCCTATAGCCTGTCTTGCCCACTCAGGGACTGCTGGTTGTTGTCATGGGCTGGGAAATCTTCCTGGTGATGGCTCCTTTGGAAGTTCATTATCATATATGTTTGTTTTTAATTGAACAAACTTCCAAAGATCTGACAACTATTCTTTTTTTTTAATTTTTTATTAATTACATTTTATTCATTTTGTATCCCCCCATAAGCCCCTCCCTCCTCCCCTCCCGATCCCATCCTCCCTCCCCTTTCTGCATGCATGCCACTCCCCAAGTCCACTGATAGGGGAGGTTCTCCTCTTCTTTCTGATCTTAGTCTATCAGTTCTCATCAAAAGTGGCTGCATTGTCCTCTACTGTGGCCTGGTAAGGCTGCTCCCCCCTCAGGGGGAAGTGATCAACGAGCAGGCCAATCAGATTATCTGACAACTATTCTTGTGAAAAGAGCTTTTAGTCTGGCTCGGAGGAAGTAGTATTTCTTCACCACTTAGGTGTGGAACTGTCTAGAAAATTCATCATGCTACCCTGTGAGCATCTACAGTCTCTAGACTCTGTTTCATTCTGTATGTCTGATTTCACAACAGAGCTTAGGATTTCAGATGCCTGCAGTTCAGGAAGGGACCAGATAGAGTCACTCAAGCAGGCAGGCATTGAGAACTCAGGCTGAGGACTCTGGAACTCCTAGACAAGTTTGTCAATTACATTAAGACCTATGACAGTCTAAAATCATGTTCCTTATTTATGACTTAAGGCCTCTAAGATAGTTCAGAAATACAGTGTCACTTGCAAGAATTACTAATTATCTGACATTAGTAGCCAATGCTAAAAAGCCTGCAGTCAACCTGCTGTAAATCAAGCTTTCAAGTGGGCAAAGATCCTCTTTGCCCTGGAATTCTGTTTCTCATGGGGATCACTAATCAGGACAGATGGGTGCAGCTCGGCCCCCGAGACAATAGGGTGTCACGGCCAACATGATTTTAGCTATTGACGGTAAAAGACCAAACATTACAGTGGCTTGGACAGATTACCCTTCCTCCTTACATTTTTCATCTTTGGTTGGTGATTACTAGTTAGTTTCACAGCTTTTAGTCCTGGAGACAAGAATAAATCAAAGTGGAAGAATTCTGGTGGTGTCCAGCATTACTCTGCAGATTATAAACTAGGTGAATACAGAAGCCATCTACAAGTTCCTTGTAAGTTTGTGCTATGCAATGCGTTCCAGGCCATCAGAGTCTGTGTAGTGAGTTTAAAGGCAGCCTGGACTGAGGTGCAAGCAAGATCCTAGAGTTCACCCCCACCCCCAAATCATCTGGCCTGAATCCTTCATTTTGCAGAAGGGGTAATGAGGTTAGTCATTGTTTCCTGGCAGCAGGGGTTGACAGTTTTCACAAGACTTTCCCAAGGTGGTGTTGTGCAGAACTTCTGGGAGGATTCAGGAAATGTAAACCCAGTCTTGTGAGCTCGGGGCTGGAGGAAGTTATAATTATGCCATTGAGGGAATGTGGGCAAGTTTTAGGGTTTTAATTGGTATTGTGGACTTGAAATTCTAAAGGAAGAGAGGACTTTCACTGGGGAAGCGTGTGCATTTCAGTTACTGTGACTTCATTCTTTCCTGTCTTCAGGATTATGTGGAGTCTAACTGCCCAAGGCCAGTGGCAAAAGTCAGTTGTCTTTTGGAGTTTGTGGGAAGGTGCTATTTAATGATATCATTATTTCTAGACAGCCCATAGATTCATCCTTGACCACTGGTATTTTCCATGGCCTGGAAAGACAGCTGGTACATAGCAGGGTACAAAACCTCCCATCTACATGAGACATTTGTTCATTTCCCAATAGCTTTCTGGATGCTGCCTACTCACCTCCTACTCAGGTGGACCCTAAGGAGTCATCTGGTAGTAATTCTTCACCCCTCTTCCTCCTCTTTCTGGTGTTCTCTTTCCCAGTGCTGCAGGAGTAGATGGAGCAGCTGTGTGTCTTCATCCCAAGTCCATTAGTGGCCATAAAACATTTGCTCTCTGTAACTCAGAATGCCGAAGCTCTTGTAGAGCGCACCTTTCCTTTTCAAAGCACACCTTTCCTTTTCCAAAGGCTATTGAAAGGTACTGTGAAATCCAAGGCTATGCAGCACCCTTTCTCACTGAATGTCTTTTTGTGTTTGTTGCTGCTGCTGCTGCTGTTGGTGTAATAACAATAACGTGGGGGCTTGTTGTAGAACAGGAAGTCCTGCTTCCTTCGTGTAGAGTGGAAGGAGTGGATGACAGAGCAATGCAGAGATCAAGAATGTTTCCATGTGGTGGACTGGCTTGTCTCACCAGATGACATCACAGAGCAGTGCAGAGGATAACAGTGCTAGCCTGCCTGGCATTCATGTTTCATTGTTTCTCTCCAACGAACTGAACTCCAGCCTTGTTCAGCTTTCTATTCTTAGAACCACAAACTCCAGGAAAATAGTGAACCTTTTGGCTTTTGCTTCATTTGACCACTGAGAGACAAGGGGGTATGTTGGTAACTGATCCTGATCAGAGAGTGCTGTGGATCAGTGCTTTCTAGGGAACACTTGGGTGTGGTCACTTGAAGCTGCTGTAGTGTCTTGCTACACTCAGAGGGTACAGCCAGCAACCCTGAGGATGGAAGAGGGTGCAGACTGTAATCAGGCCTCTGTGGCATTGCTGCAGTCTCGAGCCAGCCCAGCCTGAAGACTGCTCTGCTTTTGCACTCTCTCTAATAGTTTTATCAAGTTTGAGCAAGTAGTCCCTTTTCTTTCTACACAAAGAATCTGAACCTGCTAAAAGAATTGAATACCAGATTGTTGGAGCAAGAGTTACCCTAACAAACACCAAGGACACCCATGAATGGAGCACAAATTTTATTTTCCATGCAGCAGGTTCTGGCCAGGGACACAGCCTAATGTTGGGATTGGAACTATGACCCTGAGCCTTTGTCAGGGTTAGCTCATATAGGCAAAACCCATAATTAGATCATACAAGAGGCTGGTCATGGAAACAGGTGGTCAGTTTTGCCTCAAGCTTTTTTTCTCTCTCTAATTAACCAAAGCAGGTATAACTGAGCTTCAATTTGATTGGTCTGAGGTTAGAGCTAGTTGCTGTTTGGGGGAATTTTCATGACTGACAAGGACTGCAGGACACACGTCAAATAAAGGCAGGATATGCCAATCTTAGTCTTTGGTCAACCTGGCCGTATACAGGGATTATTTTCCCCCAGAATTAAAACATAAACAATTTTTCCTTGAACTGCAATTTTTCCATAATATAACACCAGTTGGTCAGCAACTCTTGGTCGTCCCTACCTCAGCCTGGGAATTTTTTCCAGGACTGGGCTTGGAGGTTTATGCTAAAATGGAGTCTGGCTAACTTTGCTAAAATCTAACATGGACTCTTTGAGATAAGAACCAACCATTTTTTAAATAACATTTTTAATTTTTATTTTTTAATATTAATTACAGTTTATTTACTTTGTATCTCAGCTGGAGCCCCCTCCTTCATTCCCTCCCAATCCCACCCTCCCTCCCTTATCTCCTCCCTGCCCTTCTTTAAGTCCACTGATAGGGGAGGTTCTCCTCCCCTTCCATCTGACCCTAGCTTATCAGGTCTCACCAGGACTGGCTGCAATGTCCTCCTCTGTGGCCTAGCTAGGCTGATCCTCCCACGGGGGGTGGGGAAGTCAAAGAGCTAGCCACAGAGTTCATGCTAGGGACAGTCACTGTTCCCCTTACTAGAGAAGCCACTTGGATACTGAGCTGCCATGGGCTACGTCTGAGCAGGGGTTCTAGGTTATATCTATGCATGGTCCCTGGTTGGAGAATCAGTCTCAGACAAGCCCCTGTGCTCAGATATATCTGGTCCTTGTGGAGCTCCTGTTCTCTCCAGGTCTTACTAACTCTGTCTTCTTTCATATGATTCCCTGCACTCTGCCCAAAGTTTGGCCATGAGTCTCAGCATCTGCTTTGATACACTGCTAGGTAGAGTCTTTCAGAGGCCTTCTATGGTAGGCTCCTATCCTGTTTCTCAAGAACAAACCATTTAAAGTACATTTATAAGTTACTTTTCTGTTGGCTGTGAGAAAACACCATGACCAAAGCAACTTATAGAAAAAACATTTATTTGGGCTTATGGCTCCTGAGTGGTAAGAGTCCATCATGGTGAGGAAACATGGCCTCAAGCAGCAGGTCTAGCAGCTGGAGTAAGAAAAACATTTTGAACCACAAACACAAAGGAAAGAAAGCCAACTGGAAGTAAAGGCAGGCTTTAAGCTCTCATATTCTATTTCCAGTGACATACTTCCTAAGCAAGGCCATAGCTCCTAAACTTTCTTAAAAAAGTGCCACCAATAGGGACCAAGTGTTCAAATACAATAATAGCCTATGAGAGACTTTTCTCAGTCAAACCACCTCAAGTACACATGGCTTATGGCCCTCGTGGTCCTACCTATTGGGGGATCCATCTTCTTAGATCCTGGCATGTGTGCTTGCCACACATTTCTTGCTGTTGAATCTCAGCATTTTTTTAAATTTCTGCTTCTTCCTAATCTGTGACTACCAAGATAGGCAAGAATGTGTGTGTGTTATGTATGCATGTATATGTTTCCGTGTTTGTAAGCATGTACATTACTCATTTGTGTTTGTAACTATATCTATATTTCTATCGTTTATCTTCTATCTATCTATCTATCTATCTATCTATCTATCTATCTATCACCCCCCCTCTCTCTACCTACCTACCTATGTACATGTGTGTGCATATAAATTATAACCAGAATTATTGGGGTCAGTGCCTGTGCTCTAGAAACCAAAACAAGCCAGGCTTGGCTACCCAACTTTGAGAGCGGATTAAATAATCAAATAAAGATGGAAAGCATTAAAAAGAGATTTATTAAATGCAGCCACATGGGGAAGCAGAATAAAGAGGTTCTGAAGTACATCTTTGCAGGCCTAACATGAAGGTCGGGTTTAAACAGAAGGCAAGACAAGAGCATAGGTAAGTGGTCTTGTCAAGGTGTGGCACTGAGCACCACTGTTTCATCCCAGTGTAGCTTGCAAGGCAGTCTGACAAATTGTCAGAACTGAGTGAAATCTGCTTAAGGGAGACAAGCTTCATTTCCACTCATTATCAAGATTCCAACCTTTCTCTTGTGCCAGTGTATGATTCTGAAGGAAATTTCAATTTATGTAGTCCATCCTTTCACTAGTGAGATAACCACATGGGTCTTCATACTGTTTTTAAAACACATTTATTGTTGTCAGTGTGGCTACATTTCTCACTACTGTTTCAACCAACTTCTCTCTCTTTTTTTTTTAATCCAATACATATTTAATGATTATGGACTATATGCTAAGAAGTCTCTCAGCCCTAGGGAAAGTAGTCAGCAAGTTGTAATCATGGGATCCGGAGACTTTATATTATAGTGGGCAGAGATAGACAATAAATAAGCAAGAAAAATACATTGCTTCAGTTCTTTCCTTTGTGTGTTCTTCTGACCTTGCCTTTTACTAACTTCTAATTAATCTTTTAACGCTTCATTTTTTAGTTGAAATACACTTCTGTGTGAAACAAATATGGCAAATAGCTTACAAATAGGAGCTGAGGTTTAAAAATATTCAGTTAGTGTGTTGGTTTCAATGAAAATGGCCCTCAGTAGGCCTATGGGAGAGGAATGATTAAATGGTGTGATCTTACTGGTGTAGGTGTGGCCTTTTTGGAAGAAGTGTGTCACTGCAACCAGGCTTTGAGGCTGCTTCAGATGTTCATGCGAGGTCCAGTGTCCCATTTTCTTCTTGCTGCCTGCAGATCCAGATGCAGAACTCTCAGCTCCTCTCTAGCACCGTGTCTGCCTGGGCTCTGTCACGTCATGCTTACTGCCATGATGACAATGGACTAAACCTCTGAATTGTAAGCCAGCCCCAATTAAATGCTTTCCTTTACAAGAGCTGTGGCGGTCATGGTGTCTTTTCACACCAATAAAACCCTTACTAAGACAGTTAATGTCAGGTTATAGCACAAAGGAACCATTTCTCTATCATCCCTTTCTTGGCTCTGTTTACTTTTAGAACGAGCAACTCCATCTTGTTGTGGGCTTGAGGCGGGGCCTGGTTATGAGTTCTCGGCTAGTCTCCTGTTTACCAGCTTCTGTGTGCTAGGGTTACAGGCAAGGGCAACAGAGCTCACCCTGCCATCATTTCCACTATGATCCTTATCCTCTTCTTTGAACACTATGTTTGGAGTGCATTGCTGAAAAACTTCTGTCCCTGTTGATCTGATTTGATCCCATGTGTGGCTGTAAGTGACCAATGTCAAGTAGTTAGTGCCAAAAGATTCTTTGTGTTAAATTTAAAGGACCTCGGAGGTGTACAAGAATGTGTGGTAGGTCAAACATACCTGGAGTGCTTTCTTTCTGTTCTGTGGGCATCTTAAACCATTGCTTATAAGCGTCAACTGACAATAGTTAGTTATAAAAGTTATGTATGTATATATACATATGTGTCTATATATGTGCACCATTTGTATGTTTCTACATAAAACCTTGATAAGGGTATCAAAAGACATGACTACTTCTTGGTTCTGTAAGGCCGTAAGAAGGATTTCTTTTATGTCCTTGTGACATACATATTGCATTTTTTTTTTCTTTTAGGATTTTGCCACATGTTTCTCAGTTTACTTCATGTCTGGCTCCTTGGATCTACCTACCAGGGTTCCTGCTTACTGTCTTATTCCTTTTGATGTTCTCTCTTGGTCTTCTCTGGGTCAGGTATTTTCCACAATCATGGTTCGAGATATCTCCTCAATGTCCCTTAACTTCCTCTCCTCATTATCAGGATTCATTTACTGCCTGAGCTCTCTTGCTCATGTCTATAGGGGTTTGAGAGATGTTCCAAACAGGTTTGTCACAAAGAACTAAAATGTGTATCTACTTACTTCCATGCACAAAGGAAATCATCCCACCAACACTTCCACATGCACTGAGCACCACTGGAGTATAGCTTTAGTGAAACACTGTTCTTCCAAGGCGACTCTCTCATGCATCACCCCAGGAATCCTGGGACTTGAGGTCACCAAAGGTCAGCTTTCCAATGTTCTGCCTCTGAGAACTGTCAGGTTCGGGAGACCTCAGGTTACTAAGATCCTGAGCTCTTCATGACATCATTTCGTTTCATTTGTCTTCCAAAATAAACACAGAGAACTGGAAATCTAGAAATTGAGAAATGCTGTTGTCTGAGATGGAAAATAAAGAATGTGAAATGTGTCATCTATCAGAGCAGGAAAGGCATTTTCCACTTCATTATATTTCTGTAATTAGGCAGTCGTAATCCAGACTTAAGAATATTGTAATTGGGTGTCATAGGCTGGAAGATGGGTTAAGAAATCAGTTATCCCATCTGGATTGAAATTTCTCATTTCTTAAGGTTAATTCAGTGTTTAATTTTAGAGGCATATATCTCTCAAGGGGAAAATGTACAGCTCAAATTCCTTATTGGGTCAAACAATAATTTCTTCCATGAATATTGCTTTATAATCAGCCTCTCAATATTGCTACAAAGTTCAATAACAGCCCTTTCTGCTAAAGAGAGTCACTGACAGTTGTGTGTCAAGGATTATGGTGGTTGGCCTAGAAAACAAGGAACCACTCGATAATCTTCAAAATCTACTTAGCCAATGGTTTTATCTTCTAATGCTTTTGTCTAGATGTTAATTAAATAGATTTTTCTGTGCTCTTTTTCTGGCTCTTTCTCTGATATGGAGAAGCAGTATAAAGGATCATGGGTATATTTATTGAATAGAGGAGGCTTCCATCCCTTTCAGTTTTTAGCAACAGTACTTAGGTTCAACAATTGCCTGGGAGATTGCTCATCAATTCCAGAGACAGCCCTGCATTCCCCACCAAGCCCCTAGTGCTTTATGAGTGCACAGGATGTCCCACAGAGTGGTAAGGATGAAATTGTTGCTCATACTTTCCTACCTTGTACACTGCCACCTGATCACCAGGAGTCGTTTGTAGAGGCAAAACCTGAACGCAAATCTTCACTGAAATGCTTTCACCTGTCACACATTAAAAAAGAAAGAAACAAAACATTCATTCATTCCAGAACTTGGAATTAAAGCCAAGGCCCTTGTACATGCTAAGCAGGCACTCTACCACTGAGCCACACCTCCGGCTCATCACTGAGGGATTCTAGGCAGGCACTTTACCACTGAGAGACAATCACTAACCATGAACTGATAGACTTACGGATCTTGGCACAGTGTTTATGGTAATACCTAATCAATTTTCTATATTCTATTATTTTAAATTTTGTTTTGCTGTGGTTGGAACTGATTTTCTAGGAACTATGTCATGGTGACAAGGCAGACATGACAACCACTAGGGTTCCTGAAGCAATGGCAGCTACAACCTAACCCTACTCCCCCCCCCTCCCGGAGCCTCCCAAGACTCTGAGGAGTACTCAGGTATGCTGGAGCTTTCTTATTTTTTGTTGCATGCTCTTCTGTGGATACATAGCTGTGGCATGGGCAGAGTTGTGGGTGTCTCCCAAGGATTTAGATATTGAAATTTGATCCTTATTATAAGAAATTAAGAGTGTGGAATTAAGTGTAGTAAGGCCATGGTATTGAGAGGCAAGGGTAGGGAGGTGGTTAGATAACACAATCTGGATCACTAGACTTGAGCTGTATGTTGTATCTCTCTCTCTCTCTTTATATATATATATATATATATATATATATATATATATAGAGAGAGAGAGAGAGAGAGAGAGAGAGAGAGAGAGAGATAGAGATAGATATATAGATATTACACACATACTTACCCTCATGCTCTTGTCTTTTGCCATGTATGCTCCAAAGAACCTTGGTACTTTTCCAGGAAGAAATCCATCTTTAGATATGAGATTTGAATTTCCAAATCTGTGAACTAAATCATCTCATTTCCTTATACAGTTATTCAGCCATAGGCATTTAGTTACAGCAATGAAAACCTGGCCAATGCACACTTCCTGAAATGGGTGCCCATGGGGTACATCCCACACTGTGCAGAGCTGAAGAGCAGGTGCCTTTACTCCTCTAGCTGAGGCCTGCAGGTGGCAAACAGCACCCTTGCCTGCCCCTTTCTTGGTCTGTTGGACAGTAATCATTGACATTTAGATAAATAAAGGGATGTGTTCTTGGGTCTGTGTAGGCAATTTCCTCTTGTCATTTATAAACCTCAGAAGATTGCCTGTTGTGACAGAAGACATTGCAGGCAAATCTGAACTTTCAGGAGGAAATGGAACAGTTGGCTTGAGTGAGAACAGCTGGGTAGAAAATGGGCATCATGTTCTACCAGTTGGGGTATCTGGGGAGAGAAGTAACAATGCTTAGGCTCCTCCTCCTTCTCCTCAGGTTTACCCAGATCTTTGTGTGTTACTGAGGGTAAAAGTGTGTAGTAAGTATGAGGGAGACCCAGGAAGGAGGAGAGCAGGACATGGAGGAGCAGCTCTAGAAAACATCTTATAAAGACTGGTAGATCCCAGCACCAGGCCAGCTGAGGGAACATACCTTCCTTTTCCATCAGCCATTTTCCATTTACTTCAACAGAGACTTCCTCTCCCTGAACCAGACTTGCAGGTTGACAGGCTGACAGCATTAGAAAGTTGAGGCCATGGGTCTGTACTGTTGCCAAGGCCTTTTAAGAGTGCTGAGCACAGGATGTTTGTTTTTGCAGTTAGTCTCCAGCCTACATACAGTGTTGATGTTTGACCAGTGATGAAGGCAGCTGGAAAAGCTGCCTTGCAGAGCTGGTGCACAAGGATTTTCTGCCCTCCTAATTTGAAAGGCACAGGGATTCCAGCAAAACAACCGTGCCTATAGGGAGGTAGGTTCTGAGAGATTTGGGTCTCTGCCTCATTCTGGGGATTGCTTGGTTGAGGGAGCTGTTTCAATACTAGGAGATTGTGCAAGATACCTGCTTCCAATGGGGTAAATATAAAAACATCCCTGAGAACAAAGCCATAGGTTCTGTTCTTGGTTGACAGGGCCACTTCAAGACACAAGTGGACTCATGTCTTAAAGTGTTCTGAAGTGTCACCAACAGGTTAATTTAATCTCTTTAAACATGTATGTCTGTAGGCGTGTAAGAGCCAGAGCAGCAGAGACTGTGACAGATAAGTGCAGGGAAGAAACCCTAGACTGTGGACAGGTGAGATGGTCACAGCTTCAGGGATGGGCCTACAAGGCTTAAGCCTGTTCGCCTTCAGGGTGACTAGTGTCTGTGGCTTTCTCAGAACTGACAGATTTGTCATGACTCACAGATTTCAGTCCTAAAACCAAGTCTCAGCCAAACTGGATGAGCTGATTGCACTAGCTGACCTGAGGAATAGACTTGCCTTTGCTCTTTCCCTCTAAGAGACAGACAGTACCTACTGTCCATCATGTGAGTGAGGAGGTAGCATGGAGGGGATTTTCAGCAAACACCACTCTCCTTCTTCATGGAACCTGGCAGCTTACAGAGAAATGGCTGGTAGAAATAGGCTTTTCCTCATTTTCCAAAAGAGCTGTCCATAGTGAAGTTTTGGCAAATGCACACGCATGCGCACGCGCACGCACACACAGACACAGACATGCACACACACTTAAAAATTGGCTGCAGTGTCTGCAAACCACCTCTAACAGTATCTCATGTTTTGTGTTGTTCTTCTCTGCTCAGAACTGTATTTTATTGTAGTCATTCTCTAGATACAAATACAGGTCCTGTTTTTTGTGGTTGAGCAACTGGCTTTCCATGATTGCTGAAAGAGGGACCAGGGCTCCCCACTAGACCTTCTGGTCTCAAGCCGGGACTGTAAACAATTTATAATCTGGTGAGTAACACTGATGCTATAACACTGATGTAGTAACACACGTACAGCGCACACAAATGTTTTAGTTTTCAACTGAAGGCTTTGGCGTCAGAAAGAAAGATGTGCTGGCACGTTAGCAGGTTCTACCTTTCCCAGAGTCAAATCTGTCTTCTCCTCCAATACTAACTCCGAGAAGGACAATTTCTCGGCAAGGCCTATTTAAATCTTACTCCCTTTTATTGTTTCCTGTATTACATTCTAAGGAACAGAAACAGCAAAACACATATAAATTACAAATGGACTTATTAGATTGGCTTACATGATAGGGGTTTTGTTGTGTAACCAGAGTTGTCTGCACACCAGCTAGGATCAGAATATGGTATCTGTTCATTTCACAAGGCTGAATATCACAGCGGTCCTGATCTGCTTCTAAGGCTTGGAGGATTCCTGGAGTTACCTGAAGAGTTCACATTTAAAACCCAACCTAGAAGGAAGACAACAGCAGCAGACACAGAGTAAATGCACTCACCAGCAACAAGCAAAGGCAGGCAGAAAAAACCAGCAATGCTCTTCCCTCAACCTCTACACGTGGGCTGCTGCTGCTGCCCCTTCCGGAGAGGGTCTTTCTACTCAGTTAATCCTCCTATGAAGTACCCTCACATACCAGCACATCTCTTGATCGATCTCAGACCCTTTGAAACTTACCCCCTAGAAAAACATTCCCCAAGATAAGCTTCCTTTTGTGAGGACCCAAAAAGTTAAAAATGGTCTTTCAAAAATCTCCTGTGTAAAACAGTGATGTTTCGAAGAACAGTGTGAGTATGCCAGTGGTTGACAGTTCTTTTCATGCAGCAGACAGAAGCACGTTGGGTTCTATAGATCTTTGTGAAACTTCTTGCTCTGCTGCTTCTTCTGTGTCATGGTAGCCATGGGCAAGCACAGATGTGTGTCAATAAAACTTTATTTCCAAAGCAAGTACCTATTATATCTCCTTAGTATCACCCAGTCCTTTAAGCTGCACTGAGCATATTTTATGAGTCATGCATGGCTTTCCTGTACTTTAAAAAAATTAGGCTCAGATAGAAAGATAATAACATGGTCTTCCCTTCTACATTACAGCCTTTGGTGATTTGCTTGTTTTATGCATTAATTTATAAGCTCCTGACTTTGTCAGTGGTTATGGTAACCAAGAGAGTTTGAGACCAATAATTTATGCACAACTGTGACTTGCCACCCTCACTGGTCCCTCTGTGAGAACCCATGCTGCCTGCATTTGTAGAAGGAATGATTCTACAACAGACAGTGGGATGCTGAAATTTTCTCTGTGGAATTAAGAAAGCAGATGGAAGTCTATCGCTCCGGGTTGGTTTGGGAAGCTGGGCTGGTGATAAGGCTGAATGAGGCTGTGCTTTGGGATGCTGCTAGGTGAGCACAGATGATTTCTGTGAGTGAAGTGCAGGTGCATGAAAAACACAGGTGATGCCAGCCTGGAGCACGAGGAGACCCTGAGGCTCAGGAAGCAAGAAGGGGAGAGTTACTAAGCACCAGTTCCCAGAGCCCAGATGCCCTGTTCTGCAGCCAGACCCCATGGCATTCTGAGTGGGGCATCACATTAACTTACTCATAAGTTTCCTTAAATGCTTTTTCTGTTCCCTGTATCTTTTCAGTATAGCCTAAGGCACTACCTCACTCCTCTTTTTCTTTTTCTTTCCTTCTGTGCTTTCAAAGCCACCAGTGACTTCTACCTGATGGGACTGCAGGTGCTATGTGAGCTTTACAGATGCCTGAGAGTCAAGTCAGAGAAAATAGGACGTCAGAGGAACTACAACACTGGAGTGTGGCAACATCATGAGTTTGAAATATGGGACATCCAGCTTTGGCTTCTGACATTCCATATGCTAGTTTTGTTGTTATAGTCCAGTAACGTTATTTGCTTGAGTCTAAATACCTTGTCTGCACAACACAGGCATT
The DNA here is from genome assembly GCF_907164565.1 of Psammomys obesus. Lineage (NCBI taxonomy): Eukaryota > Metazoa > Chordata > Mammalia > Rodentia > Muridae > Psammomys > Psammomys obesus. The sequence goes on from NW_026585742.1 coordinate 6,436,387, forward strand.
AGTATCTACCCCATTGAACGGCAGTGGAAGTGGAAGGAAGAGCTGCAGCCAGAGGTCATGGCACAGTGCTGCCACCTGTTGGGGCCTCCTGCAGATGCTGCTGCAAACAGCATCTGAGTTGGAAGAGGAAGGATGTGAATTGGTTTGGTGTTATCAAAGGACATCTGCCTGGAGTTGCCCAAGAGTTAAAATCAGTGATAGACTCGGGCACAGGCAGGTGGTGTAGCTTGGCAATATCTCAGAGACAGAACTCTGCATGTGTGAAGGGAAGCAGCTGGCTCTAGACATGAGATAAATACTTCATCTGAGAAGTGTCTTTTGTGTGAGTGTGAGCCTGCACTCCAGGCCTTCCTGACACACAGGAAATTGCACCTCTGTGCCCTCCTTTGCAGTCTTTTGGCTATGCTTCCTTAGGTTATATGATTCTGCATGAGGTATTCTACCTGGTGATATGTGACACAACAGACATTGAGGACCCTGGCTCCCCCTTCCCCCGTTCTGCAAGAGACTTGACTGTTCTGTGCTTTCTATCCTGAATTGAAGGATGACTTTTCGGGAGCCTCTGCAAGGTGCATTCTGAAGGAAGAAGTCTGAACTATTTTTCTGGCTTCGTATGTATATAACAGAACTCGCTCTGGTCAGGTGTTGACCAGGCAGCAGTGTTCTTAGGTGAGAGAGCTCCTCTTGACACTTTGAGGACAAATCAGACTCATCTTCCCAGAGACACAGTGTTCTCAGTTTTCTCTCCCAAGTAGTAAAGGGCAGCATTTGATGCATTCTAGCCCCTAAGGGTAAGAATAAAGTCTGAAGAGCTTCCTCCCAAAATTGCTCACTGATAGGAAGCCTCCATTCAGTGACATCATTGCTTCCTGCACATAATAGAGTGTGCTCATATACTCAGGTTAGGCACACCATTTGGCCTTTGATACAATGAAGAGATTAGTCAACACAGACATGAACAGCAAAATTTTGCTGCCATCTTAACACACTGTACATTTTTATGGCAGATTTGTCTATATTTAAAGCAGAAGCATATTATTCTCCCTCTGTTCTGTAAGCCCAAATAAACTCTATTTACTTTAAGTTGCCTCCATCATGGTGTTTTTAAAAAATTCTTTATTAATTATACTTTAATCACTTGGTATTCCCTCTGTGGTTCCTTTCCTGCTCCAGTCCCAATCCCTCCCTTCCTCCCACCTCTGTACGCATGCCCTTCCCCCAGTCCACTGATAGGGGAGGTCTTCTTTTCCTTCCTTCTGATCCTAGTCAATTAGATCTCATCAGGAGTGGCTGCATTGTCTTCTTCTGTGGCCTGGTAATGCTGCTCCCCCCTCAGGGGGAGGTGATCAAAGAGCAGGCCAATCAGTTCAAGTCAGAGACAGTCCCTGTTCCTATTACAATGGAACCCACTTGGATACTGAACTGCTATGGGCTATATCTGTGCAGGGGTCCTAGGTTATCTCCATGCATGGGCCTTGGTTGGAGTATCAGTCTCAGGAAAGACCCCTGTGCTCAGATTTTTTGGTTCTGTTGCTCTCCTTGTGGAGTTTCTGTCCTCTCCAGATCTTACTGTTTCCCACTTCTTTCATAAGATTTCCTGCACTCTGCCCAAAGGTTGGCCATATGTTTCAGCATCTGCTTTGATAGTCTGCAGGGCAGAGCCTTTCAGAGCTCCTCTGGGACAGATTCCTAACTTGTTCCCTCTTTTCTCCTTCTACTGATGTCCATCCTCTTTGCCTTTCTGGATAGGGATTGAGCATTTTAGGAAGAGTCCTCTCTCTTGATTAGTTTCTTTAGGTGTACAGATTTTAGTAGGTTTATCCTATATTATATGTCTATATGAGTGAGTATATATCATGTGTGTCTTTCTGCTTCAGGGATAGCTCACTCAGGATGATCTTTTCCAGATCCCACCATTTACCTACAAATTTCATGATATCCTTGTTTTTTTTTTTTTTTTTTATTGCTGAGTAATATTCCATTGTGTAGATGTAGCACAATTTCTGTATCCATTCCTCCATTGAGGGACATCTGGGTTGTTTCCAGGTTCTGGCTATTACAAATAAAGCTCCTACAAACACAGTTGAGCAGATATCCTTGTTGTGTACTTGAGCCTCTTTTGGGTATATGCCTAGGAGTGGTACAGCTGGATCTTGAGGAAGCACTATTCCTAATTGTCTGAGGAAGCACCAGATTGATTTCCAGAGTGGTTGTACAAGTTGACATTCCCACTAGAAGTGGAGGAGGGTTCCTCTTTCTCCATAACTTCTCCAGCATGCACTGTCACTTGAGTTTTTTATCTTAGCCATTCTGATGGGTGTAAGGTGAAATCTTAGGGTCGTTTTGATTTGCATTTCCCTGATGACTAAAGACGTTGAACACTTCTTTAAGTGTTTCTCTGCCATTCGATATTCCTCTTTTGAGAATTTTCTGTTGAGCTCTGTACCCCATTTTTTTTAATTGGATTACTTGATTTGTTGCTGTTTAACTTCTTGAGTTCTTTATATATACTGGATATTAGTCCTCTGTCAGATATAGGGTTGGTGAAGATCCTTTCCCAATCTGTGGGCAGTCGTTGTGTTCTGATGACAGTGTCCTTTGCTTTACAGAAGCTTTTCAGTTTCATGAGGTCCCATTTATTGATTGTTGCTCTTAGAGCCTGTGAGTTGGTGTTCTGTTCAGGAAGTTGTCTCTGTTCCAATGAGGTCAACGATCTTCCCCACTTTTTCTTCTAAGTTGTTTAGTGTGTCTGGTTTTATATTGAGCTCTTTGACCCACTTAGACTTTAGTTTCATGCAGGGTGATAAGTATGGATGTATTTGAATTTTTCTACATGTAGACATCGGGTTTGACCAGCACCATTTGTTGAAGATGCTATCTTTTCTCCGTTGAATGGTTTTGGCATCTTTGTCAAAAATCAGGTGTCCATAAGAGTGTGAGTTTATTTCAGGGTGTTCTATTCGATTCCATTGATCCACCAGGCTATTTCTATGCCAATACCACGCAGTTTTTAGTATTGTTGCTCTATAGTGCAGCTTGAGATCAGGGATGGAGATACTTCCAGAAGATCTTTTACTGTAGAGGATTGTTTTAGCAATTCTGGGTTTCTTGTTGTTCCATATGAAGGTGAGAATTTTTCTTTTCAAGTCTGTAAAGAATTGTGTTGGTAATTTGTTGGAAATTGCATTGAATCTGTAGATTGCTTTTGGTAAGATGGCCGCTTATACTATATTAATCCTGCCTAGCCATGAGCATGTGAGATCTTTCCATCTTTTGGTATCTTCTTCTAATTCTTTCTTCAGAGACTGGAAATTTTTTTCATACAAGTCTTTGACTTGCTTGATTACGTTCAGACCAAGGTACTTTATGTCCTTTGTGGCTACAGTGAAGGGTGTTGTTTCCCTAATTTCTTTCTCGGCCCTTTTGTCTTTTGTATACAGGAGGGCTATTGATTTTTTTTTTTTTTTTAGTTAATTTTGAATCCAGCCACTTTGCTGAAGGTGTTAATCAGCTGTAGGAGTTTCCTGGTAGAACTTTTGGGGTCACTCAGGTATACTATCATATCATCTGCAAATAGTGATACTTTGACTTCTTCCTTTCCAATTTGTATCCCCTTGATCTCCTTCAACTGTCTTATTGCTCTAGCCAGGACTGCAAGTGCTATGTTGAAGAGATATGGAGAGAGTGGACAGCCTTGCCTTGTCCCTGATTTCAGTGGAATTGATTTGAGTTTTTCTCCATTGAGTTTTATATTGGCTATAGGCTTGCTGTATATTGCTTTTACCATGTTCAGGTATGTGCCTTGTCTCCCTCATCTCTCCAAGACTTTAAACATGAATGGATTTTGGATTTTGTTAAATGCTTTTCAGCATCTAAGGAGATGATCATGTGGTTTTTCTCCTTCAGTATGTTTATCTGGTTGATCCCATTGATGGATTTCCATATATTGAACCACCACTGCATACCTGGGATGAAGCCTACTTGGTCATAGTGGATAATATCTTTGATGTGTTCAGTTTGCAAGTATTTTGTTGAGTATTTTTGCATCGATGTTCATAAGGGAGATTGGCCTGAAATTCTGTATCTTTCTTGGGTCTTTGTGAGGTTTAGGTACCAAGGTGACTTTGGCTTCATAGAATGAGTTTGATAGTGTTCCTTCTAGTTCTATTTTGTAGAATAGTTTGAAGAGTATTGATGTTATCTCTTCTTTGGAGGTCTGGTAGAATTCTGCGCTGAAACCATCTGGCCCTGGGCTTTTTTTTTTTGCATGGGAGACTTTTGAGGACAGCTTCTCTTTCCTTAGGGGATATAGGACTATTTAATTGATTTACCTGATCTTGATTCAGTTTTGGCATGTACAATCGGTCAAGAAAATTGTCCATTTCATTTAGATATTCAAGTTTTGTGGAGTACAGGCTTTTGAAGTAAGACCTAATAATTGTTTGGATTTCCTCAGTGTCTGTGGTTATGTACCCCTTTTCATTCCTGATTTTGTTGATTTGGATAGTGTCTTTCTGCCTTTTAGTTAGTTTGGCTAAGGGTTTATCTATCTTGTTGATTTTCTTAAAGAACTGGTTTCATTGATTCTTTGAATTGTTTTATTTGTTTCTAATTGATTGATTTTAACCCTGAGTTTGATTATTTCCAGCTGTCTACTCCTCTTTGGTGTGTCTGCTTCTTTTTTTTCCTAGGGCTTTTATGTGAGCCATTAAGTTGCTTGAATGAGATGTTTTGAATTTCTTCTTGAAGTCACTTAGTGCTATGAACTTTCCTCTTAGCACTGCTTTCATTGTATCCCATAAGTTTGGGTGTGTTGTGCCTTCATTTTCATTGAATTCTAGGAAGACTTTAATTTCTTTCTTTATTTCTTCTCCGACCCAGCTGTAATTTAATAGCAAGTTCTTCAGTTTCCATGTTTGTGTAGGCCTTTTGCTATTTTTGTTATTTTTTCCAGCTTTAGTCCATGGTGATCAGATAGGATACAAGAGATTATTTCAATCTTCTTTTATCTGTTGAGTCAGTCTTGCTTTGTGACCAACTATATGGTCTGTTTTGGAGAAGGTTCCATGAGGTGCTGAGAAGAAGGTAAATTCTTTTGTGTTTGGGTGAAAGGTTCTGTAGATGTTCGTGAGGTCCATTTGATTCATGAGCTCTGTCAGAGTTACTGTTTCTTTGTTTAATTTCTGTTTTGATGACCTGTCCTTTGTTGAGAGTGGGGTGTTGAAGTTTCACACTATTAATGTGTGGGGATCTATGTGTGGTTTCAGTTTTATTAATGTTTCTTTTATAAATGTGGGTGCCCTTGCATTTGGGGCATAGATGTTCAGGATTGTGATATCTTCCTGGTGGATTTTTCCCTTGATGAATATGAAGTGTCCTTCTCTATCTCTTTTGATTAATTTTGATTGAAAGTCTATTTTATTAGACATTAGAATAGCTACTCCTGTTTGCTTCTTGGGTCCATTTGCTTGGAAAACAGTCTTCCAGCCCTTTATTATCAGGTAATGTCTATCTTTGTGACTTAGGTGTGTTTCTTGTATGCAACAGATAGTTGGCTCTTGTTTACACATCCATTATGTTAGTCTGTGTCTTTTTATTGGAGAATTTAGTCCATTGATGTTGAGGGAGATTAATGACCAGTGGCTGTTAGATCCTTTGATATTGATGCTGACTGTGGTAGTGTGTTTGGCTACTTTTTGTTTTGCTGTAGTGAGGTTATTTATTTCCTGTGTTTTCTTGAAAGTAGTTAGTTTTCTTGGGTTGTATTTTTCCTTCTAGTATCTTCTGTAATGCTGGATTTTTGGTAGGTGTTGTTTAAATTTTTTGTTGTTGTTGAATATTTTGTTTTCTCCGTCTATGAGAACTGAGAGTTTTGCTGGGTACAGTAGCCTAGGCTAACATCTGTGTTCTCTTAGAGTCTGCATGATATCCGTCCAGGCTCTTCTGGCTTTCATAGTTTCTATTGAGAAGTCAGGTGTGATTTTGATGGGTTTGTCATTATGTGTTACTTGGCCTTTTTCCCTTGCAGCTTTTAGTATTTTTTTTTCTTTGTCCTGTATACATACTGTTTTGATTATTATGTGGCGGGAGGATTTTCTTTTCTAGTCTAATTTATTAGGTGTTCTGAGGGTCTCTTGTATTCTTATAGGCCTCTCTTTTAAGTTGTGGAAATTTTCTTCTATGATTTTGTTGAAAATATTTTCTTGGCCCTGTAGGGGGGAACCTTCTTTTTCCTCTATTCCCATTATTCTTAGGTTTTGTCTTTTTATGTTGTGTTGGATTTCTTGCATGGTTTGCGTCAGGAATTTTTTAGATTTATTATTTTCTTTGATGGATACATTGTATCTTCTACACCTGAGATTCATTCTTCTGTCTCTTGCAGTCTAATGGTCATGCTTACCTCTGTAGTTCCTGTTTTCTTCCCTAAATTCTTCTCCATGATTGCCTCTGTTTGTGTTTTCTTTGATTTTTCCAGTTCTAACTTCAGATTTTGAACCCTTTTGTTGATTTCCTTTACCTGTCTGACTGTATTTTCCTATTTTTCCTTCAATTCATTCACCTGTTTGTTTGAATATTTGTCTGTTTCTTTCATTTCTTTCAGTGATTTAATCATTTCCTCTCTGAAGGCCACAAACTGGCTGCATCTTCCTGTATTTCTTTACAGATGGCCATCTGTTTGACTTTATTTTCCTCCATTTCTTTACGCATTTTTTGTTTCCTTCATTATCCTCTTTATAAGTATAGATGTGAGGTCATCTTCTTAAATTTCACTTATGTTAGGGAATCCAAGGCTACTTGCCTCTGTATAACTGGGTTCTGAAGATGCCCCATATTGTTTTGGCTTTTGTTGTTTGTATTTTTACTCTGCCCTTTACCCATCTGGTTATGTCTGGTGTTGTCTTTTAATTTCTGGTGCCTGCTGGGTTCTGGGGTGGGGACAATCCACTTGTCAGGGTTTTGAAGGAGATCTCCTCAGGCTTTTGAGTATGGTCACCTGAATGGTGGTGCTTCTCAGGAACTGTCACAGTTGACCTCAGGCATATGGACCTGTGTGGTAACTGTGGTGTTCAGGAAGGCTCTCCTTTCATCAGGAGAGGTCCTGGTCATGGTTGCCCTGCTGCTGGGTTTCTTGCTCTGAATTTAGTGTGCTGCAGCTGTTGCTCCAAAGGTGTAATTGTTTGGTGCAGCCCTCTTGAAGAACCAGGGATTCCCACAGTTTTGTCAGTTTAGCTAGGGATAACTGGTCAAACCTTGGAGCAGTATCTGAGGGCTGCTGTAATGGCTCTCTGGCTTTTGTAGGTCTGAGAATGTAGCTGTGTGCCCTAGTGCCCTAGCGGTATTCAACAATGGCAGGTGAGCAGGACACTCAAGCTTGCAGTAGAAGGCTAGAGCCTAGAGCCTGGGTAAATCCAGAAAGTCGTCTGGAGCTGGGTGTCCTGAGCGTTGGACCTGATGATCCCTCCTCTGTGAAGTTTCCTCCTGACAGGAACACCCAGTCTTTACTTTGGGGACAGCTGTTCTGTCTGTGATGGCAAGTAGAACCCGCAGGCACAGACGCATGTGGCTCGGCCTTTCTGCCAATTGAGCGCCTGGGCATCTGCGTCTGCTGAAACTGGGTAATTTTTCCCGAGACCTTTTCGGGGTGGTGGTATTATTAGCTGAGTGCTCTGAGATCAGACCTGCTATTGCTCTCCCTGTGGGTTTGCACCCAACAGAGAAACTCAGTCTTTGGTGCCCTGGGGCCCACAGTTCTATCTGGGGCAGTGAGTCAGGCATGCAGGCAGGACTCTATGCTGGTACCTGTGTGCCTGGCTTGGCTCTGGGCTGGCTGTTGAGTGCCCTGGGAACCCCGTCTTTTTCAGGGATTGTCTGAATGACCTAAGGTCGGTCCCGATCGTTTCCTGCACTGTGGGGTTTTCTCTTGACTGGAAATCCCAGTCTCTGATGTTGTGGGGCCCACAGTTCAGTTTGAGACAGTGATCAGAGCATGCTGGTGTGTAGCTCTGGGCTGGCGACTAAGCACCTGGTGGAATTGAGACCTCTTCCGCTGTTTAGCTGGGTGAGTTGAAGCTGATTGAATCCCCCACCGTGGGGTATTCTTTCACCTGGGAAACACAATCGCTTGTGTTTTAGGGTTGAGAATTCTGACTGCTGGTCACTGTGCAGATCTTGCTGTGCTGCTGGTCAGAACAAGAGTCGTCCCTGCGCTGCCATCTTGGATCCCCCCATCATGGTGTTTTATCACAGTAATATCAGAATGGCTAATACAATGACCCCTGAACTTTTACTTTTCTTAGCCTAGCTCCTGTGACATAGTATGAAATCCTCAACTGACTTACCCCTCCTCAGGCCAGGGACATTTCTTTCTGTGCTCATAACCCTTTTCACAAAGCTGATATCAACTGGATGCCCTATGAAAGCTTGCTAACTGACAGATGGATGAAAGAGTAGTGTGTGCTTCCGAGCAGTGGAGTGGCTTTGAGACAGGGAAAGCACAGGCACATGATAAATCCTGCATCTGGGGGTGGGTGGATGTCCTGCAGAGGTTCCCAGGAATACAACCCTAGTAACTAAGTCCTATCTTCTGGTTTAGGGTCATTCTGGGCTTTCATAAAGTTTACAATAGAGTAGACAACAGAAAGAGACCAAATAAAGTTCTAGTGATCATCAGGATTTGTGTCACAGGGAGACAGCAAGCACAGAGAGCTAATTAGCACATTAATGAGCCTCTGAGTTGAACGAATATCAAGCTTGATTGCACGCACTCATCACTACTGCAGACCCCAAGTGAATCAAAGAGAAATAATTTTCATGTCAATGTAGCATGATGAGTTAAACCTGTGAAGCCCTTGTCTGACTCCATTCATCCTCATGTCAAATCATACCCATCTGCAGCATGAACCACAGCTTGCTGAAGCCCTAGTACTGAAATCTGTCACCCACATGGGGTAATACAAATCCTGGCTGGGAATTGGTCTGGAAGGTTTTGCTGTCACTGTTCTGTGACACTCTCAGCAGTCAGGGAGCCTTTTTGTTCAGCAGAGGAATCCACTGCAACTTAGAAGTACCCCCTTTTATCTCTCTGGCTTGGGGGCAGGGCCTCAGGTATTTGGCACAGTCCAGTCTCTAGTAGTATTCATTTGAATTTGTCCAATGAACAAATGAATGAATGAACAGGTGAGTAAATGAATGGCGTCCTATGTAAATAGAGGTGTTCAGGGGATACCTACATTTCTTGATTTCTAAGTACTGGTTGATGCCATGGAATCATGCATCGTCTCACTATCACTCTGAAAATGGTGGGATGTGCTATTTCCCTCATGAGCAGTTCCACATTGCCCATTGTAGGACCTAAAGAGAGTCAAATGTTTCTCCTTGCTCTCTTCTTCCTCACCACTGGGAAGAGAACATAAGCACAAAGGCTGTTGCCATTAACAACACATACAAAGTGCTTGGCAAACCATGGAAAACCAGCTAATGCTGTTTCTCTTCCTTACTCAGGATTGCAGAGTGAGTGAGTGGTACATTGAAGGGCATTGTTTTGGAAGTACACTGGTATGTTCTAGATGTGAAGATATGCCATCTTTTGTTTGTTCATTCCTTATGAGGAAGATCATAAGGCACAGGATGCTATGGTCTGAGACTTCCCTGACCCAAAGCACTGGCAGCTGAGAGCAACACAGATCAGCCCTGAGCTGTGTTCAGAAGGTGGTGAGAGAACTGCTGGGCACAGTGACATGTCACCAACCTTCTCTTTGGGTTATGGTTACCTGGAGAAAGCCCCACCATCCCAGCATGAAGGGAAGAAATGGCCAGGGACAGTCCTCTGTGCCAACGTGTGTGTTCTGAGGTGTGGCTGGGAATGTTACTGCTTTGAATTTTGTCTAGCTGTGGAAGACAGGATTGGTCCCACTTAGTTCTCTGCAGTGTCTTGAGATCTTAAATTGAGAATGACAAAGCATCTGAGAAATGAATCGCAGCAGGAATGAAGGTTCAGAATGGTCAGAAGGGCTTGGGTTTTAACAGGACAAGGCTTCCTTTTCTCTCTTCTCCCTCAGCTCTGCTATGGAGCTTCGTCTGAACTCCATTGTACTCTGTGCAAGTGATGAAATCTGAATCACAATGGTGTATGATTCCCAATGATGAGATTGTTGGTGTGGGGAAGACCTATTTAAAAGATCAGAAAGAGGATTGCAGGAAAGCAAGCCGGGCAGTGGGAACGCCGCTGTGAATCAACGCAGTCTGAGCCTGCAGGCCTCGCCTGGATCTGTGCCTGGCCTTGACATTTCCAACTCCCATTTGCTGATCTCCATTTGTACATAAGGTATTGTTGTGTGATCGAGGGGAACAGAGGATTGTTACAGAAAAAAAAAAAAGGAATCAAAGATAAAAGGAAAAGTTCATGATACTATTAACGATACTCTGCTATGCTGAAAGACAGAAGCCTAGAACAACTGTCCTGAGAGGGTCCACCCAGCAACAAATTGCAACATATGCTGAAACTTACAGCCAGTCATTGGGTGAAGCATAGATAGTCTTGTGGAAAAGTGGGGAGAAGGATAGAAGGACTTGCAGGTGAAAGAAACTCCACAAGAAGACCAATAGAGTCAGCTAACCAGGGCCCAAACAGATTTGTGGAAAATGAAGGACCATGCATTGACTACATTTAGTCCTGCTACACAGATGTAGCCAATGGCAAGCTCAGGCTTCATGTTGGGTCCCTCGTAAGAAGAGTGGAGGCTGTCTCTGACATGGACTCTGTTGCCTGCTTTTTGATCACTTCCCCTTGGTGGTTCTTTCTCGCCAGACCACAGGGAAAGAAGATGCACTCAGTCCTGATGTGACTTGATGAGCTGAGGGTGTTTGTGGGGGAGGAGGCTCTCCTTTACTGAAGAATAGGGGAGGGGAGATGGGGGAAAAGGAGGAAGGGTGGGACCAGGAGGAGAGGAGGGAGGGGTCTGTGATTGGGATGTAAAGTGAATAAGTAAGTAAGTAAAGAAAGAAAATTTTTTTTTAAAAGGAAAAGTTTTTGAAAAGAATAAACAAAAGGTTGCATTCCCTAGTGTCTTTTCTTTAGTGAATGCCTTTAGTGAAAGGAATTGCTGAAACATAAACACATCAAAATGTGCTTTCAGATCTCTGGTCAGTCGAGTCTTTGGAAAGGATGTTCACCTGCTCACTGCAGGACAAAGCAATGCCTCTGCCCACAGTGCCTGAAGGCAGAAGAGGCAGCGGCAGCTGGAGCTGTCTGCACACAGCTGCTGGCAGGCCTAGAGGAGAGTCAAAGGGTACTTGTGATGCCCTCTAACAGAGCCAGAGAAGATTGGGTATGAGCAGTGTTCAAATACTATGCTGAATAATTTAATAGTTTGGAATCTCCAAATCAAAGGAATTTTCAAAGTGGGATATACAGAACATCAGCAGTGCCATCGCATAAGCATTGCTCTTCAATCCACTTGCATGCCGACAAAGAAGGCCTCAATATGCATTGTCATGCATACAACACGTGTCTTCCTCATATTTACACCCTTCTTTCCCCATCCTTAGGTTTTTATTAGTGTATATTGATTGTACAGAATAAGTCAAATAATTGCTTTTTCATACACATTAGTATTTTACATTTACTTCTTTACTGTGTGTTTACGTGAGGGATGAGACCCATGTGTTACTTGTACAGAGGTCAGAAGACAGATTGTAGGAGTTGACTCTCTTCTTCCACAATGGGGTCCTAGGGATTGAACTCAGGCCATCAGGTTTAGAAGCAAGCACCTGGGTGAGCCATCTCGTTAGCCCATGATTTATTGTATATTCTGATCCTACTCCCCTGAACCTTTGTTAACATAGTTTTGATTTGTATTCCTCTGAGGGCTAAAGAGGTTGGAAAGCTTTCGTCAAGTATCAGTTTGTCATTTGTACTTGACTTTCTTTTCATTTTCCTTCCTTTCTCCTTCCTTCCAGCCTCTCTCTCTCTTTAGTTTATGTTTGGATCAAGCTTAGGGTCTTAGCTCTGGTATGCAAACGCCCTGTCATTGAGCCATCCTTCAGCCTTGTACTGTGCCTTTTCTGAAGCCTCTGCTTAGTTCACTCCTCCATTATTTACACATTGCTAACTTGGTATCTTAGCATTCAGTTTTTAAGTTATTTATATATACTGGATATTAATCCCCCTTGGAGTGAGTAGCCGGTAAATATTTTCCAACCTTCTTTTGCTGTTTTAACTCTGTGTAATCCCACTTGCTTGTCAATTCCCACAGCTATTTCCTGACTTACCAGAGTCCTTTTCAGGAAGTCTTTTCTCTGTCTAAAGTGTCTGCGGAGTTCACACTCATAAATGAGACATCGATATCCTACTCCCTCTCCACAAACTTCAGGCAACATTGTGGAAAAGGTGACAGAATGTTTGTAAGAGGGAGAGGCCAGGAGACGCAGAGGAAACAGTATCTCGCGGATGCAGCAGGCCCGCTACCTTCATGAACTCTCAGCAGCAGCTGCTGCCTACACATGTCCTGCTTTGCGGCTCTCACATTGAGATCTCTTCTCCCGTGTGCTCTGATAGTTGTGTCTGTATTCCTCGATACTCTGTTAAAGTCCTTTATGTATTTCCTGGTTGGTGTAATGTTATTATGTACTATTCAAATGTGGTTTGTTCTATCCCACTCTCTGGTTTCAGTCAGGATGTGGCTTTGCTATGTTTATTCTATGCATTTCCTCTCTCAAGTTGGAGTAAACACGTTTACCATTGACTATCTTGCCAAGAAAATGCTGATTAGACAATCCTGAGCGACAGAGAGAATAGAGTGGGGCATCCAGGCCCATTGAGGGGAGGAGAAAGAGAGAGCAAGTGGGGATTGAGCAATGAGAAGAGGTCCAAGAAACATCAGGAGAAGAGAACTAGAGCCAGACAGGGATTGAAAAAAATGCAGGTATTATAGATATTTTGGCTGGGAGAAAGTTAGATTAGGTTGAATATTTAGGATGGGGTAATAATTTCTCAGTATTGTGCTCAAGGATAATTAAATAAATCATAGTCTGCCTGTGTCATTGTTTGCGTAAGTAGCTGCCTAAAGATAAACTACCACCATACTAATTTTATATTTATATTCATATTAGCAATCATATTACATTTTCTGCAGTATCGGCTTAGGGTTATGATGTCTTTTTATTAACATATATCATGAAAGGTCTGGTATAGTCAATCAGCTTGCTGGATATGCTGATCTAAGTTGAGAATTGTTTTCTTCTGTTATTTCCTGGTCTCTTGGCCTTTAGTGCTTTTACTGAGACATATGTCATTATGAGTTTGCCTTAGGATGTGAGTTGGCACTGCTTTCTTGTGGTTGCCCATATTTTTTCTTTGCTCTGTTGGCATTTGATTTTAATACAGCCTGGGGAGGGTTCTTTTTCTTGCCATAATCATTGGGGTGCTGGGCGACTCTTGTGCCTTATGCCTACATCTTTTCTGAGATGTGGAAAATATTCCATTATTATTTCATTGACTGAGTTTTCTATACCTTTAATTTGTACCTTAGTATCTTTTTTTTTCAGTTTTTTTAAAACTTTATTTTTATTTTATGTGCTTTGGTGATCTGCTTGCAAGTATGTCTGTGTGAGGGTATCAGATCTTGGAGTTACAGACAGTTGTGAGCTGCCTTGTGGGGGCTTCAGGGGACCCAGAGAACCTGGGTCCTCTGAAAGAACAATCGGTGCTCTTAACCACTGAGCTATCTCTCCAGCCCCTTTAGTATCTTCTAATCCAGCGATATATAAGTTATATTTGTGTTCATCATTTCTTAGTTTTTCACTTATTACTGAATGTCCTAATCCATCAACTTTGTCTGTTTTGGTTAATTTTTGATCACGTGGTGCAAGTTAGAGTCACCTGGAAAGTGTGAACCTCAGGTAAGAAAATGCCTCCATCAGATTGGCCTGCAGACAAATCTGTGTGGCATTTTCATGATTAATGATTGGTGTGGGAGGGCCCATCCCACTGTGGGTCATAGCACCCCTGAGCTTGGGTTGTACAGGAAAACAAGATAAACAAGCCATGGAAACACAAGACAGTAAGCTGCATTTCTCCATTATCTCTTCTTCAGTTCTTGCCTCCAGGTTCCTGACTTGCGCTTCTACATTTGCTCCCCTCAATTATGGGACTATGATCAGGATGTGTAAGCCTGTCCAAGTTGATTTTGTTTTATCACAACAATGCAAATCAAACCAGGACGGTCTGTAAGCCCTGAACTACCTTCTGTTCTATCCAGCTTGTTGATAAGACTTTCCACTGGGTTTTTATTTATCTCATTTTGTATTTCCAAGGTTTCTATTTGGTTCTTGTCTCAAAATCTTTATCTCCTTAGGAAACATCTTTTTCACCATCTTCTCTGGAATCATAGAAGTTTTATGAAACCAGCCCTTTGAATTCTTGGGCACTCCATTAAATTCAATTTCTTTGGAGTCAGTTACCAGAGAATTGTGACTATTTGGACGACATGTTCTTCACACTGTATTCCACCCAGTAACCCCATCATAACCACTGACCTTCCCATATTCCCACTCTTTTTCTCCTCAGAGAAGGGAGGCCTGCCATAGATAGCAACCTGCTGTGGAATATCAAGTTGCAGTAAGACTAGGTGCATCGTCTTTTTTATTTTATTTTATTTTTTCTCATTTATTTATTTTATTCACTTTACAACCTTGTAGTCCCTTTCCTCCCCCCCCCAGCCCCACACTCTCTCCAGGCCTCTCCCCCTCCCCTTTTCTAAGGAAAAGGGGAGCTTCCTTTCCCATCCACCCCAGCTCATTAAGTTGCATCAGGACTAAGCATGTCCTCTTCCCTCGTGGTCTGCCAGGGGAAAGTGATCAAAAACCTAGTGAGTAGAGGTCTGATGCAGTCCCCACTTCCTTTACTACAGTACCCACATCTTCTTCTATTGATGCTGGACAAGGCAGCACAGTTAGGGGAAAGGGATCCAAAGGCAGGCAATGGAGCCAGAGTCAGCCCCTGCTCCAGCTATAAGGGGTCCCACATGAAAACCAAGCTGTACATCTGGTACAAATGTGTAGGGAGCTTAGGTCCTTCCCATACATGCTCTTTGGTTGGTAGTTCTTCCCTGTTAGTTGATTTAGTGGTTGAACAAGTTTGCGCCAGCAATGGGGTAGTGTTCCCTTTGGTCCATATCCCAGCCAGCATGTGCTGTCCTTGGCTCCCTTGATGATAGGCATTCTGACTAGGTGAGGTGGATCTCAATGAGGCTGCAGTTTGCATTTCCGTGATGGCTAACAATGTTGAATGTTTTTATGCATTACTGGCCAATTGTGTTGCTTCTAAGAATGACTGTTCCCCACTTACTAAGTGAATGGTTGTTCTTTGTCACCAGCTTTCTTTCCCAATGATATAAACTCTGGTTTCACCCATGCACTTGTTTTCTGTGTTTATGTCGGTCTGTGTCACCCAAGGGGTAATATTCTTATGGAGCCAAAATTTTGGGCCATGTGGAAACACAAAATTTCATAGTTCCAGAAATGGAAAATCCAAGTGTTTTTTCAGAGTGATTAAACTCGATAACTAATCCATTATTGAGGTAATTACTTTTTAATTTGCTGAAATGTTAGAGCACAGCTGGCTGTCACACCAGGAAGAAAGCGACAGCTTGAGGGTATTAGAGTCAAAGGAATTAAACCAAGAATGACAACTGCAGCTTTGCTGGCAGGGGGTTGGGGGTGAGGTGGGAGGGAAAGGCTGAACTGAGTGTCTGATTGCTGCTCAGAGCTGCAAGGGCACAAGACGGGCCATGTCCCTTTCTTCAGTTTCTAAGAGCATCACACAGTGAGTTTTCTCCCTGTATTAGCCACAAGTGACAAAGCATGACTTTGATCATCCCATCCCCTCTGCAAGCTGTGTCTACCCTCCTTACCCACCTCCCCTTGGAAAGTGAGGCTTGATAGAAAGCACATTCTATGTGGAAGCTGTGGAAGACGTATACTGCTCAGAAGGTCTGGGTAAGAAGGTGCACTCACTAAACATGAACGAGGACACAGGGAATACTTGGAGGCTGAGTGGAGCCCAGGGATGTTCAACAGGATCTGCAGTTAGCTCTGTTCCTGATGAAGATGTATGTCAAAGCATCAGCTGCCTGCCTGTTAAGACAAACTGGGGGATTCACTGTCTTCACAGTGAGCTGTTATGGATGGGAGGAAGGCGGAATAGAAGAGAATCGAATTGAAGGGACACTCTACAGCCATCAACCCCTGGATGGCTCCCTTTGGTAGTTTCCTTGGGTTCTGTCCTAGCTCACTATAGACATAGCATAGTAGGCATTTTACCTTTTGAAATTTAGAGAAATCCATGTGTGGATACCCAGTTTTACTTCTTAGCTGTGTCACCTTAAGTCCATCATATAACTTTGAGGTATATATCAACTATAATGTTGGAAAGTTAGTATCTGTCTCACACATGAGATCTGAGGTAAAGTTGAAAGAATATGCTCCAAAAAAATATCTCAGTGTTCAATCTGGACTGAACCTGTGGCGTTCAGCACCAAGTGATGGGGTTGCCTCAAGGGAAGGGGACTTCCAGGGACTCTTAGGGAAGACAGGCTTGAAAAGCTTGATTATTTGTGCCAGTGAGAGATCAGTTTATAAAAGCAAGGCACTTGGAATTCTAAAGGAGTAAGCCTTGTAATTTTAGAAACTTGAAAAGCGTCTGTGAAAGCTCATGCTTTTGTGCCTATAGGGATAATGGTTGAAAAGGGAAGTCAAGATGACGCAGCAGAGACCAAGGGAAAATGAAAACCCTCACAGATGAGCTGGAGTCCATGTCTGCTTCTCACTTTCTTCCATTTTAGTGCTGAGAGGTCTCTACTCAGGATGCCAATGTCATATCCTTTGCAGCCAAAAGCATCTTGGTCCAGGACTTGGAGAAGCTGAAGGAAAAGTCTGGGTAGGGGATGAACCAGCAAACAACCTTCAGCTTTTACACAGGCAGTTCAGTTTGTCCATGGAGTGGTGACAGGGTACATGGCCCAGCATGTGACACAGTCACCTCAGAACTTATCAGAACTGCTGCGTATGTTTGCACCTTTTTCATCTCACTGGACTTTCTCTGGAGCCACATAAAAGAATTTGGGGAGTCATGTCATATAGTAATAAAGCTATAGGAGGCTACTCAAGGTAGCAGAGTGAAGTGCTCACAGCCTGGCCCAGACTCACACAGGACCACAGGGAGCATGGGGTCAATGTGCTTTGACTACCTGTCACACAGTGGAAGCATTGCTGCTGATGGAAGCTGCCGGAGGAGATCCTGCGTCTCTGCCGAAGGTACTCCGGAGCACACAGTGGGCACACAGGCTGGGAGCGTGTGGGCTTGCACACCTAAAGGGTAGGAGTGTTTCATGAAGGAAAACAGGCTTGGAAATATATTTTAGAAATGCAGTGATGAAGGTTTTTTTGTTTTTGTTTTTTTCAGAACTAAAAGGTCACCTTCAAAGAGGAATTGCTTTGCAGTTCAGTGAAAGGAAATTGGTAAAGGAAAGGGACCGTGCAGCAGCTACCACATTTCAGGACTCTCCTGTAGACAGAATGTGTCAGGGAATTGCATGGTGGACTGAATGACCTCACAGGCAGCCTGGAACCCCAGCACTTTGGAAATTTAAAGGCCAGTCAGGTCACACAATCATTCTGACACAAAGAAACAAAATAAAACACACAAAATTGCCGAGAAAGAAATTAGGGAAACAACGCCCTTCACAATAGCCACTTGGTGTGACTATAACCCAGCAAGTGAAAGACCTGTTCGAAAAAAAACAAAAAACAAAGAACAAAAACTTCAAGTCTCTGAAGAAAGAAATTGAAGAAGATATCAGAAGATACAAAGATCTCCCATGCTCATGGATCAGTAAGATTAACATAGTGAAAATGGACATCCTGCCAAAAGCAATCCACAGATTCAACACAATTCCCATCAAAATACCAACACAATTCTTTACAGACCTTGAAAGAAAAAATTCTCAACTTCATATGGAAAAACAAAAACCCGGAATTGCCAAAAAGATCCTGTACAACAACAGATCATCTGGAGTTATCTCCATCCCTGATCTCAAGTTGTACTACAGAGCAATAGTAATAAAAACTACATAATACTGGCATAGAAACAGACTGGTGGATCAATGGAATTGAATAGAAGACCCAGAAATAAACCCACACACCTCTGGACACCTGATTTTGACAAAGATGTCAAAACCAAACAATGGAAAAAAGTGTCTTCAACAAATGGTGGTGGTCTAACTGGATAGCTACATGTAGAAAAATGCAAATAGATACATATTTATCACCCTGCAGAAAACTAAAGTGCAAGTAGATCAAAGACCTCAAGATAAAACCAGATATACTAAACCTGTTAGAAGAAAAAGTGGGGAAGAGCCTAGAACTCATTGGCACAGGAGACTACTTCCTGAACAGAACACCAACAGCACAGGTTCTAAGATAAACAGTCATTAAATGGGACCTCATGAAACTGAAAAGCTTCTGTAAAGCAAAGGACACTGTTGTCAGAACAAAATGACAGCCTACAGATTGGGAAAGGATCTTCACCAACCCTATATCTGACAGAGGTCTAATATCCAGAATTTATAAAGAACTCAAGAAGTTAAAAAGCAATTAATCAAGTAATCCAATTAAAATGGGGTACAGAGCTAAACAGAGAATTCTCTGTAGAGGAATATAGAATGGCTTGAAAGAAATGCTCTGAAAGAAATGCTCAATGTCTGCCCTTAGTCATCAGGGAAACACAAATTAAGATGACCCTGAGATTTCACCTTACACCCATCAGAATGGCTAAAATAAAAAACTCAAGTGACAGTGCATGCTGGAGAGGATGTGGAGAAAGGGGAACTGTCTTCCATTGCTGGTGGGAATGTAAATTTGTACAACCTCTTTGGAAATCAATCAGGTGCTTTCTCAGACAATTAGGAATAGTGCTTCCTCAAGATCCAGCTATACCATTTCTAGGCATATATCCAAAATATGTTCAACTTACACATCAAGAACATTTGTTCAACCATGTTCATAGCAGCTTTATTCTTAATAGCTAGAACCTGAAAACAATCCAGATGCCCTTAAACAGAGGAATGGATACAGAAATTGTGGTGCATTTACACAATGGAATGCAACTCAGCAATTAAAAACAAGG
The DNA here is from genome assembly GCF_907164565.1 of Psammomys obesus. Taxonomy (NCBI): domain Eukaryota; kingdom Metazoa; phylum Chordata; class Mammalia; order Rodentia; family Muridae; genus Psammomys; species Psammomys obesus. The sequence continues at coordinate 6,455,570 of NW_026585742.1, forward strand.
GAATCATGAAATTTGCAGGCAAATGGTGGGATCTAGAAAAGATCATCCTGAATGAGGTATCCCAGAAGCAGAAAGACACACATGGTATATACACACTTATAAGTGGATATTAGACATATAATATAGGATAATCATACTAAAATCTGTACACCTAAAGAAGTGTGTAAGTAAGCAAGAATGAGGAGCCTGGGTAAGATGATCAATTCTCACTGAGAAAGACAAATGGGTGGACATTGGGAGAAGGAGAAAACAGGAAACAGGACAGGAACCTACAACAGAGAGCCTATGAAAGACCTCTAGCTAACAGTGTACCAAAGCAGATGCTGAGACTTAAAACCAAACTTTGGGCAGAGTGCAGGGAACCTTATGAAAGGGGAGATAATAAGACCTGGAGAGAACAGGTACTCCACAAGGAGAGCAACAGAACCAAAAAAATCTGGCCACAGAGGTCTTTTCTGAGACTGATACTCCAACCAAGGACCATTCATGGATATAACCTACATAACCTAGAACCCTTGCTCAGATGTTGCCCATAGCAGCTCAGTGTCCAAATGAGTTCCCTAGTAAGGGGAATAGGGACTGTGTCTGACATGAACTCAGTGCCTTGCTCTTTGATTACCTCCCCCTGAAGGGGGAACAGCTTGCCAGGCCACAGAGGAAGACAATGAAGACAGTCCTGATGAGACCTGATAAGGTAGGACCTCCTCTATCAGTGGACTTGAAAAGGGGCATGGGAGGAGATGAGGGAGGGAGCATGGGATTGGGAGGGAATAAGGAAAGAGGCTACAGCTGGGATGCAAAATGAATAAACTGTAATTAATATAAAAATAAAAATTTAATTAAAAAATAAAAATTAAATTTAAAAAACCACAAGCAAAGAAAATACAAGTGTTTGTAGTGAACAGTAAAGACATGAGAGCAGTTAAAATAGAAGAGTGATTACAGACTCACTGGAATGCCATCAAGGAGTTTTTGTTCTAACTTTCCCACAAATGCATCCCTCAGCTGACACAGATGACTCTGACTTCATTGAAAGGACTCCTGAACACAGACAAATTAGGGCATTGTTGATGCACCACCAGGACTCTAAGGCTGTTCCAGAAAGCATCCCTGGGGATTCAGGAACATGACTTACGTCAGTGCCCTCTTTAATGGCACTACCTCTGGCCTCCTTAAAACGGCCTCTGGCCCACTTAAATTGAACTGTAAGTCTATACCACCTACACGGAGCTGCACAGCAAATGACTAGTTTTAGTGAGCTCATAGGCTCAGTTCCCTCACCTCCTGGGAGGCTGCTCAGTGTCTGTCCATGCCAGAACTTCCTGGAGACCAGGTAAAGGCAAAGAGGCAACTCAAACCAGATCTTGACATAGGATGTTGCTCTTACCTAACTTTGCTTCTGTTCTTGTCCCTCAGCATTCTTCTGAGAGAAATCCCTCTGTCAACTACACAGAATCTCTGTTCTGTGTCTCAAAAGAGTGGTCAATGTTTTCTCTCTAGAAGTTAAGAACTACTGTGTCATAGGGTTTTACTGCAGTGAAGAGACACTATGACCAAGGCAACTCATAAAAACAAACAAACAAACAAACAAACAAAGAAAAGAACAAACACATTTAATTGGGATTGGTTTACAGTTTCAGAGGTTCAGCATCTTATCATCCTGGCAAGAAGTGTGACAGCCTGCAGGAAGACATGGTACTAGAGAAGGAGCTGAGAAGGCAGCCATAAAGAGACTGATCCACAGTGGGTGGAAACTGAGTAGTAGGAGACTTCAAAGCCCACCTACACAGTGAAACACTTCCTCCAACAAGGCCAAACCTCCTAATAGTGTCAGTCTCCATGGGTCAAGCTTTCAAGCACATGAGTCTATGGGGACAAACCTATTCAAAGCACCACACAGCAATTAGAGAAAAAAAAAGAATATGGACAGAAAAGAAGAGAAGCTCTTCTCTTACTCTGGTATTGACTTGAAAATACTAATAGATAATAACTAAATTCTGTCAATCATGCATCAAGACGACATGAGTTTATTTCATAATGCTCTGGAGTCAAATGCTTCTGTTAACATCTCAGGAAACAAAAGCAATCACACTGGTATCACCATAGCCAATATGCTTTAAAGAAACAAGTATTGTTCTGTAATTTTCTCTTTTGTAACTATTGCATGCCTGTTAGGAGATAAGTAACTCTTCCTGTGGAAGGCTCTTGCTAATCAAAGACAGGCCATCTCCTACCAGTGTTCCATTTTGAAATATAAGCTTAAAGAGAAGAGAGCCTTGAAAAAGGAACCTAGGAAGGAAACTTGCCTATGCATGGGTCCTCCTGACCCCTGTTTCCACTTCCAATCTGAGGAGTAAAGACCCAAGCATCTATAGGTGGAGTACGGACATAACAAAGAACAGTAGAGCTCCTATCGGTTGAACAGACTTTGCCAAGGCTCCCACCTTGGAAGAAAGGACCTTAGCATCGAACTGCTGAATCTTGCATGTTTGAGAGCCCTAGCTCCTTGGGCAGGTCACACTGAGTGACAGCTGTCACATAGTTAAACTTTCAGTACTTATGACATTTGATAGACACACTTTGTGATAATTTTGGTAACTGCTTTTTTCCCTTTTAATGTAAGTAAAACAAATTCACTTAAAAAGTAAAAAGAAAATTCAGTGTCATAAATAATTACCGCATCCTTAAAAACACACTATTATTGTTAGATTTCTGAGACAATGTAAAGAGACAAAAGGCAGAAATAGACCGGAATCTGCCCTTTAGAAGAGGAGACAAGGGAGAGCCTGTGTCCCTTGGGAAATGGAGGGGTCTGCATGGGAGGTTGTTGTTGGGAGGAATCTGGCTGGGACCCTTTGTAAGGGTGTGAAGAGGTCATTGCAGCTGTAGAGGTCTATATGAGGTTTGTTATAGTTCCTTCTTGAAATTGTTTGCCTAAGGTGAAGCAGACTCTCTTAGGAAGACAGGCTTTCCCAAAAGAAATTTTTCTCTGGGCTAGTGATAAAGTTTGAAGAAGGCCAGTTGTAACCTCATAGGAGTCCTGTTTTTATAACTGAGGCATTCTGTCAATTATCATTTTGTTGTCTTTCTTTACAGGTACACTTCACTTCTCATCTAATTACCAAACTTGATTTTTCTAGGTGACCTAATATCTAACATATACATGCCATATATATGAAAAATAAATGTATTATTCACTACATAATATATTTTTTAAAAAATTATACCTTATGATTTTATAAACCATTTAGTAATTAACATATAATATCTTCTCTGTATTCCAGAACATATTGCCATGTAGTGTTCAATGACTATCCATCATTCCTTGTTATGAACTATATAAATATTTCTTGTTGGACGTTTGGATGCTTTCAAGTTCTCATTATTAGAAAGAGTGCTAATATACAAATCTTGGGGCTAAGTCTTTGCCCACAGCATTAACTCTCTTCTCTCTCTCTCTCTGCAAATGCTGAGAGTGGAAATGTTGGATCAAAGGCTGTGCACTTTAAACAGTTGTCTTGTGTGTCACCAAATTGCTTTCCGGGAGGGTTATGTCAGCTCCTTCTTGTAACTGAAAACTTAGCTTTGTCTTAAAATAATCCCAGCAAAAGCGTGTCACAGAATGTGCTATACAGAATGAATGTCTGTCATCTACAAAGTATAATCTGCCAGCACTGCCCTTCCCCTCCCCTGCTAATATCTGCAGGACAATTAGCATTTCAGCCAGGAAGGAGCCATGGTGGCTGAGGTGTGAAGTTGTCAGCAGTGGATCATAAGGGCAACAACAATTGAACTCAAGTCTCAGCGATTTTTGCTAAGTGCTACAATCTCTTTTGTTCTTAGTTATTGGATGTTATGAATGGAAATAATCAGAGAATCTATACCTTAGAGTTGTGTGAAATGTAAATAAGACATGTGAATTGTACAGTGTTTGGCCTGCTATGGAAAAAGTGTCATAGCTTAACAGTGTACAGCATGATTACTTCAAAATTAGAAGAAAATAAACAGGTAACTGCAAATAGAACAACTGACACAGTTTAGTTGATGGAAGTATGTTTGCTGAGATGGGTTGAACTGGCACTTATCAAGGCAACATAATCTTTCTAACACCTTTCTGAACATGAGCTTTTGCTGTACAGAAATGAGAAGAGAAGAAGGCAATAAGGTGAATATTAAGACAAGGTCAAGTGCTAAGGAGGGTTAGGGCAGTCAGCCCTCCTAGAACTCTACAGAAGGACAGGTTGTTAGGGTTAAGTAGCGTTGTGGGGGCAGGTTCTGTGAATTTAAAAAAAAAATCAAAGGCTGTATGCACGCAGGTGGTGCTGTTCAACCTTGAACCTGGTGAGTGCTGAATGGCACCCACAGGGTGTGAGTGCTGGGTGAGGGGCTCCACTCATAGCTGTTAGTTAGCACCACACTGTAATCAGAAATGGTAGAGGGTTGAGCAGAGACAAGCGAGTGCTCCAAGGTTGGACTCACAGGGTTTGGAGACTGTAAGGGTCACTGGTAAAAACCGGGGGCCTCGTGTTAGCCAAACAACCAACTCCAGCCAGTTGGTGTAATTCTCTTGGAAGCAAGCTCTCCTCCTCTCTCTCCCTAACCTCTTCTCATTTCCTGTTTCCTCTCCCCAATTTCCTCCCTGTTTTCCCCTCTTTTTCTTTGCTCTTTTTCTCAGCTGAACTAGAAGTTAAAGGAAGAGAAGAACGACTAAATGCCCTTCAAAGGAAAGTAACCCTGATGTCAATTAAAAGAATGCTAAAGCTGTTAACCAGCTGCTTTTTGACTTTGCTGTTGGATTTAATTAGAATGGTAAAAGGTTATTATTATTATTTTTATTTTTTTGGATAGAGTTGGAGTTGGAGCATGAGCTGGCATGCACACACAAACAGTAAAATTTTTTTTCTTAAGTCTTTTTATTTTTGAAATAATCTTAGTTTCACAGAAGAATCACGGAGTGTGGACAGAATTTCTGTGCCATGCCATTCTCAGCCATTTTAACCACTGTGAATCCAGAAACACTGCACACTAAAGACCAGATAGAACAGTTGTCATTGGACATCTCTCTTTCTCTCTGCCTCTCTCGCTCTTTCTCCCTCTGTCTCCCCCAGGGTCCAATTCTGGGTAATACATGACATTTAGAGGTCACCTCTTCCTTTTCCATTGCTCACTGAGAGATTTCAAGGTATACTTTATTTTTCTTTAGAGCCTTGGAGATAAATGGCTAGTTATTTGATAGCATGCGCAGTCTAGGTTTTCCTAAACAGCCCTGCCCACTCCAGGATAAACTGAGGTTATGATTTTTTAGAAAAACAATTACAGGGTTAAAGTGGTACTATTGGAATACTGTCAGCACATACATGGTGAATAAAAAAATGAAATAAAAGGAAGAAGACATTGCTAATCCTAAAGTATAGAAATTTTATTGTAGCTATAATGGAGAAAGCAGGCAGAGGGAAGAGTTCATGTTGAGCATGGTCGGCAGACTAAACTAAGTGAGAGGAAGGAGGACAAAGAAGAGGAAGAGAGGCAGATAGGCCAAGAGAGCAGCAGTAGCCAAAATGGCTGAGTTATTTCTGGATCCAGCTGAGGGAACCAAAGCAGAAGCCCAGCCTCCAGCAGGGAGAAGCTTAGGGTAGGGAGCAGGATGAGGAGCCAGAGGTGCTGAGACTTGTCCCAGGTTTCTTTGAGATCTACCACACAGCATCTATTCGGTTCAGAAAGTCAGATTCACATTGACTGCCTGTGTGTTTCCGAACGCTAGGTCCCCACCAGACTCATGAGCTCAGTGTTGGTTCCTTTCACTCTGATGGGAGAACAGTGGCTTCTCAGGAAAAGAAAATGCAAACAATTCTAGGGCATTGGAGCTGAAGATATAAGTTTACATTTGCAAGCCTTAGATGTGGAAGTGTGCCTCCTAAGGAGGAGATGAGAGTTCTTAACCTATGAACCAGCCACGGGCCACTTCTGGGAGCAGTGGTTCCACCCTTGGAAGCCGCCCCTAGAGCAGTTCCTTTAGCCAGACGGTCACACGGAGAAAGACACAAGAAAAGTGCTGGCAGCACTGTGAGGTGCCCAGTGGGGGCGGGGTGGCACCGAAGGCCCTTCTCCCTGTGCGGTGGTGCCTCCAGCTGCTCCTTCCTGCAGGTAGGTGGGGATCAGGTTAAGACTTTGGGCCCTTTTTCGCAAACTCTGCACTGACTGCTCTACTCTGGATGACTGTTCTAGAAGTTTCCTCTTAACATTTGGTCAACCAATGGTCGGGCAGCCGGGTTCTGTGACACTGCAGCACAGCGCCTTTGGAATACATCTCAGAGGGCTTTACTAGTGATGTTGTTGCTATGGTTACAGCAGCCACTATGGGAGCAAGAAAGGTTGAGCTGAGCTTGAGGTTCCATGTGGGGAGTTCATGAAGTGATCTTTCAGGAAGTTCTGGATGCCAGAAGTGTTTTTTTAAAATTATTTTTATTAATTACAGTTTATTTACTTTGTATGCCCCCTGTACCTCCCTCCCTCCTCCACTTCCAATCCCACCCTCCCTCTTCCCAACTCGTATGTCCCTCTCCCGGTCCACTGATACGGGAGGTCCTGCTCCCCTTCCCTCTGATCCTAGTCTGTCAGGTCTCATCAAGAGTGGCTGCACTGTCTTGTTCTGTGACCTGGTAAGGCTGCTCCCCCCTCAGGGGGAGGTGATCAAAGAGCAGGCCAATCAGTTCCTGTCAGAGACAGTCCCTGTCCTCATTACTATGAGGCCACTTGGACACTGAACTGCCATAGCTACCTCAGTGCAGGTATTCCAGGTCATCTTCATGAGTAGTCCTTGGCTGGAGTATCAGTTTCAGAAAAGACCCCTGTGCCCAGATTTTTTGGATATGCTGCTCTCCTTGTGGAGCTCCTGTCCTCTCCAGGTCTTACTATCTCCCACTTCTTTCATAAGATTCCCTGCACTCTGCCAAAGTTTGACTATGAGTCTCAGCATCTGCCTCAATCCCCTGCAGGGTAGAGCCTTTCAGAGTTGAAGCCAAACTCTCCAGGAGACTATGCCAAGCTTGGACTGTGTTGAGTGTTCTTTCAGATGACAACTGAAAAAAAAAAAAAACAAAACCAGCATGGCATCTGAGGCCGAGAGTTCTCCGCAAGGACACAGATTCTGTATCCATCAAGGGACTCCTCCATGCCCCTGCTAAAGTTTAAAATGTCTAACCTCAAGTGCAGAAGATGGCAGCATGGCTAGTTTCAAAGGGGAGTCTGAGGGACCCTCAGAGACTGTCAGATATTCCTGTGGTATTTTTGGTCTCAGATGCCATGCTGGTTTTTTTCGGTTGTCATCTGAGAGAACACTCAACACAGTTCAAGCTTGGCATATTCTCCTGGAGAGTTTGGCTTCAATTTTAGAATTACACAGAAAGTTAAAAGTATCTTGGATCGCTTTCTAAAAGAACAACAAAAAAGGAGAAAGCAAAGTAAATCTTTTCAATTTTGTGTATGGCACATGTCCGCTTGTTTTCTGGACACCTGCTGTCAAGAATGACCCCACAGAAGGTTGGCACTCTCCTTTTTATATGAAAATTGTAATAATGAGGGAAATCTAGCTATCTGACAAACTGTAAATAAAACCCCTAACCCTAAAGACAGTGTTTCACTTCTCTCTCTCTCTCTCGTTTCAGGGCCACTTTAGCAATTTAAAAATCACTGGGCCCTCCAAAGAATATTTAACATGTTATATTAATAAAAATTAAAATTCTAATAATTACTAAAATTATTGCACAGTTATACACTATTTTATGCCAAACCTGTTCCAGTTTTCCCAAAGAAAATGAGGATGGCTCCCATTTGTATTATTATTATTATTATTATTATTATTACATTCTTTAATTTCTGTCTCCAGAGAAGAAGATGGATGATTTAAATAACCTACTTTTTCTATTGAATCTACTGTGGTGGTATATTTTTTCCACTGAAGCATATAAAAAATTCAGGAAAAAATCCTGGTTTCTCAGTATCTATAAATCACATAGGACCACACACCTATAATCCCAGCAACTCAGGGAGGCAGAGGCAGGTGAATTGCTGTGTGCAGGCCATCCTGGTCTACATAGTGAGTCTAGGATAGCCAAGGCTACACAGATAAACCCAGGCTTGAAAAATCAAAATGATGATGATGATAATAATAATAATATAATAAATCAGATAGGACCATAGCATCACAAAGGCCTCAAAGCTTTGGTGTAATTCCAGAGAATCTTAAAGCCCATACTGAGAATCAATGCCCAAGCAGCCAGGACCAGGGACACTCAGATTTGAATCATGGATGACCCACTCTTACAGAAAAGGGCTCATGGGGGCCTCCACAGTCAGCCAAAGGGCAAAGATCTGATGTATCTATCCATACAGGAGGCCTATATAAGAGGTGTCCTACAAGTTGTAGCTGTTAATATGCTGAAACTAATGGTAAAAAGGTATTAATGAGTATGATCCCAAGAAAATGATCCCACAAATTCAGAGTATTTTGGCAAATCAAAAGTTATACCTTTGGAGAAGGGTATGCAGCCCCTTAAAAATCTGGCTAGTGTGCCACCCAGCAGGAAGTTTCCTGGGTTTTCATCCCAAGTTAAAAGTGCCCTGCACCTCATTCTGATTGGTCAAAACCAGGCCTCATATTCTGACATGAATTGGCTAAAAAGAATGACAAAGTTTCTACAAAGAAATGAGACCTGAGCATATATTTTGATTTCAGATATTACTGACTCTGGGAGGTTATTTTTTGTTTTGTTTTGTTTTGCTTTGCTTTACTAAAAAAGCATCTAAGTGTAGGGTAACCTTGACTTAGCTAGTTAGATTTGTAATAACCATTTTTTTTTTCAAACATGGCTGCATTCTCAGGGTCTAGGAAGAACTTGTTTTGGGGAGGAAGATATGTCTGACTCAGTATAGGCAGCTATGATTCTGTTCTCATTTTGTAGATTAATAAAGCAAGCAATGAGAATTTAAGTTTCCCAGGGTCACACAGCTAATGACAGAGCTGGGATTCAAACCCATGACATGAGTGGCCAGAGTTGACATTCTTTTCTTAGCAGTGTACCATAGTCCTTCCTATAAGGAATGTGGCTAAGGATTGAACTTCTGATTTTTGTTGGGGACACTGCATTCTTTGCAATCTGGTTTTGAGGGTAAATCCTTTCCTAAGAGGACTTAGTTCCAAAGTCTATGCTGCACATCAGGGGTCACAGAGCCTCTCTGATTGACCTCCAGGCAGGAAGGGCTGGGACAGGACTATCCTCTCTGCATCTTCCCTATTGCTGCTGTGCTAATTTAGCAAGTAAATGGCTTAACATAAATTTTTTATCTTCCACTTTGAGGCTAAGAAGTACAAAATAGTTTCCATCTGTCTAAACTCAGGGTGTCAGCAGACTTCAGGGGAAAATCTATTCCCTCTCAGCAGTATACACATTCCATATCCCGTACTATCTTATAATGGGATAACTGAAGCATTTCTCATCCCAGAGTTCCCCGGCCTCTTAAGCTCCAGCTGCCCACAGTGGTACTCTGATGTTGGGTGGCTTGCTGACCCAGATTCTCCCCTGCCTTCCCTGCATGCTGGATTACCTCCCAGATCAACTTCTTTCATTGAACCTATGTCACAGAGGAACTTAGAAAAACCAGACTTCCACCAAATTCCTGATTCATCCTCATTAAGGGTAAAAATAAGCCAAGGAAAAGGTTTATTTTACTGAAAAAAAAAAAAAAAAAACAATAGCAGAAATAGGTGTAAGGAGAAAAGGGCAAAGAAAGTAATACATGATTAAAATGGTTCTAATTAGGATCGTCCAAAAATATAAATCTGAGCCCACAGTCAGGGCAAGCGTGACATAGGAAGCTAGGTCTGTCAATCACTATAGGAGATCCCTTTGAGAAGCCTGGAATGTGATCTGATTTCCAGCCTGGACAGTCTTGTCATTTGTACATTGTATTATACTTGTATAATTTGTATATTTGTTTAAGTTGGCTGAAGTCTGGCTTGTACATATTCACTTTCCTGTCACATCATGGTCTGACCCCACGTGAGCAAGAACACTTTTTTTTCTTTATTTGTTATTTCTCTAAAAGCAGATTTTTAATAAAATATTTTTATTTTTACAGTTGAATTTTTTTTGAAATTCTGGAAAATTTAGGAGTTTCTGAAGAAAACTTTTTAAAATTTATTTCGTCATGGAATATTTTGTTTTCTCCATCTATGTTGATTGAAAGCTTTGCAGGGTATAGTAGTCTGGGTTTGCATCTGTGGTCTCTTGTCATGGTCCGCATGACACCTGCCCAGGCCCTTCTGGCTTTCATAGTTTCTGATGAGAAGTCTGGTGTGATTCTGATAGGTCTACCTTTATATGTTATTTGGCCTTTTCCCCTTGCTGCTTTTAATATATTTTTGATTTAGTGTTTTGACTATGATGTGATGTGATGTGTTTCTTTTCTGGTCTAGTCTATTTGGTGTTCTGTAGGCCTCTTGTATATTTATGGACATCTCTTTCTTTAAGTTGGAAAAATTTTCTTCTATGATCTTGAAAATATTTTCTGGACCTTGGAGCCTGGAATCTTCTTTTTTATCAGTTCCTATTATTCTTAGATTTTGTCTTTTCATGGCTTCCTTGAGTTCTTGGATGTTCTGTGTTTGGGACTTTTCTGATTTTACTTTTTCTTTGAGAGAAGTATCAATTTCTGTGAGTGTACCTTCAGCACCAGAAATTCTCTCTTCCATCTCTTGTATTCTGTTGGTGATGCTTACCTTTGTGGTTCCTGATCTCTTCTCTAAATCCTCCAGCTCCAGGGTTTTCTCAGTTTGTGTTTGCATTCTAATTCTGTTTTGATGCCTTGCACAATTTCCTTCTGTTTGAATGTGGATTCCTGTCTCTCTGTGATGGTCTCTATTTTTTTTTTGTTCGTTTCTCTCTCTATGCCACTAATTGTATCTCTATTTGTGCTTCTATTTGTTTGGCTATATTTGCCTGTGTTTCTCTGAGAAATTTGTTCATTTGCTGTTTCTTTGTCTCCACTTGGTTATCCAAATCTTTGAGAAATTTGTTCATTTCCTCTTTAACTGTTTGCATTTGTGTGGCTATTGCTCTGAGAGATTTGTTTGTTTCCTCTTTATGTGCCTCAAATAATTGGGTAAGCATAGCTTCAAAGTCATTTTCCTCTGTTTCAGATGAATTGGAGTGTCCACCAGTTTTGGGGGTTGCTGATGAAGCCACAATGTCCTGATTTATGTTGGATGTGTTCTTTCACCGACCCCTGGCCATTGGCTTATCCGTAACCTTCCCTGTTTGTTCTTGGATTCTGCAGTTCAGACTGGTACCATCTCTCTCCAACGTCTGGAGAGTTCTTCAGGAAGCTGAGAGAGGTCCTGTGGCCTCAGCATGTGCATTGGTGCTTCAGCTGTACCTGTGGGAGGAAAGTCCACGGGCACCGAAGGACAAATGCAAGCGAGAGCGTGTGTGGAAAAGTGCGGGTAAGTGTGCCTTGAGGAACAGAGTGATGGAGAATGTAGAACCTTTGAGTGTGTGGGAGGGGCTCTGCCTTGCAGGCATCTAAGGGGTTACTTGCACATGTGCTGTAGATGTAGCGGGCACTGGTGATAATCATGGTGCAATTTCCTTATGAAAATTCTCTGACTACCTCAGTGGCCTACAGGCCACTGGTATTCAGCTCTGTCTGAGCTCCCGGTGTTATCCGCCTGAACTCCACTGTTGGACCCACAGAGCAGGGTCTTAGATGTCCCAAGAGTCCTTCTGTTTCCCACAGTGGGTGTGTGGGTAGGAGGGGTCTGATGCCTGGTTTCTAGTTTAGAAGGACCCTGGATCTGGGGTTCTACAGGCACTCAAGGGCGCTCTCACTCACTCTCAAGCAGGTCACATCGGCAAGGATTGGGGTATCTAGGCTCTCTGTTTTGGACCTGCTTAGTCATATGCAGGAGGACTGACGAGCTCTGCCAGCTCAGTGCTGCTGCAGCAGCCAGGTTAGGAAATCCAGCTGCAGCCAGAGACTGGGATGCCAGTCCAGATGCCTTCTGGGAAGTCCTGGAGGCCCACCCCTGTAGTCTCCAGACCTGGGAGGCCCTGCGCCTGATGTGCCTAGTTTGATTGGTGGGTCTGCTGGATTTTGGTGGCTATATAGCCTATCATTCGCCACCGAGGGGTTGGGCGGGCCCTACAGTCAGTGCCTGGGAGACCTTGCAGAGTTGGTATGGCCACTCTCAGACTTGGGACACGGGGAGGATGGCACCGCAGATCCATGATTCTGAAGGCAGTTACAGCTGGCAGCCTCTGCCACCACAGTCCCCAGGAAGTGAGCTCTGAGCTGAGAATCTCTGTGAGCTAGCTGTGCCGAGGAGGAAGGAGGCCTGTAAAAGGGAAGTGCAGGGAGATCAAAAGCTCGTTTCTCTCCTTCCCCAAAGAAGTCTGTGGGTGACCCAAGACCAAAGGTCTCACCTCATGCGATGTTCCCTCTCATTTAGAAAGCCTCACCGTCATTTCTTTGGCTTCGGTAGTCCTCCACTCACCAACTCCGGTGCAACTCAGAAACTGTGTGCACTCGTTGCCACCATCTTGGATCTACTTAAAATTTATTTTATTTATTACAATTTATTCACTTTGTATCTCTGTTGTGGCCCTCTCCCTCATCCTCCCCACAAATCCCACCCTCCCTCCCTCGTCTCCTCCCATACCCCTTTCCCAGTCCACTGATAGGGGAGGTCCTCCTCCCCTTCCATCTGACCCCTGCCTATCATGTCTTACAGGACTGGCTGCATTGTCTTCCTCTGTGGCCTGGTAAGGTTGCTCCCCCGTTAGCTGGAGGTGATCAAAGAGCCAGCCACTGAGTTCATGTTAGAGACTTCCCCTTTTCCCCTTACTAGGAAAACCACTTGAAGAACATTGTTCTATAAAACAAACCACCTAGGAACTCCCAAGGAAGATCCAAATGAGTGCTCTCCTTCATGTTACCTGAAAGACTTCCCCTCCCCTGGATTCTAGGCAGCATTGAACCAGTGGGTACATGGTAGTTTCCACTCCACCTCATGAGTGAAGGCTTGCTCCTGACACATGTCTTCTCTGAGGATTGACCAAGGCATCTGTTATCAATCAGTGTATTATGGGAAACTTCCAATCTGCTCTCCTCTTGGAGCCTTGGAAGTGCACAGTGATGCAAAGTGTGGTGCAATCTCAGGAAATAAGTAGCCATGTGTGCAAGAGATGATTCAGGCCCTGAAAAAGGCTGCCGGTATCAGGAATCTCTGTGTTTTGGCTCTCATTGACCATGGAAAGCTACCCTTGCTGGTTGTCTTATATCTAGCAACAGACTCAATTCCGACCACCTGGCTAGCATGTTATGAACATGGGCAGCAGAGAAGGTCAGCCAGTCCAGGGGATCACCTTGAAATTAGCACCGTTTCACTAAACTCTGCAGAAGAGTCAGTGTGTCAGGATTAGCTGCTGACTGGCTTGAGGGCAGAAGAACTGGCAGTTCATAGCTGCCTCCCTCCACCAGGTTTCCTCACAAGGGAAACCTTTGCTTTCCATTTCCTGGATGGATCCTTCTTCTGCTCCTGGGCCTGCATCTAAGACTGAGAGTCTTATGTACTTAGCTGTGAGTTGCTGCGGTCAGTACTACCTTGGTATCCCCAAATACTGATGTCATTCTGATGGTAGCACAGGCAGTCTCTGACAGCAATGCTCAAACAAATGCACGGGATACATGCTCACAAAAGGTTTGTATTAGTAAAAACTTTCCATATCTTAAATGTTAAAAGGAATATGGCTAATTGGCTAAATAAACTGTTATGTAAAAAAAATATTATTCTCTGAAAAAAAACTTGAATAGTCTGTTGAATTTGTTGTGTCAGGTACAGGGTCCAGGTTTTATTTGCAGAGTTTTTGTGTCAGTGCTCAGAATCAAACCTGTGTGTGCTAGGATGGCCTCACCCAAGGAGATATACTTGTCCCCAATTATCTAATGAATCAAATATACAAATGAATTGGAGGGAAACTGGGGAAGTTTTGTGAATGTACGTGAGTTCTGCTGAAGGAGTGCAGGAACAGGAAGCTTAGGGGAAGTTTAGAAGATAGTGGGTGGTTGATGGGAGGTCTGGTAACTCTGCTCAGCCCTCCGCACTCTGAAAAGTGCAGACCTAATGTGACTTAACAGGGACCCACTGGAGATTTTTAAGGAATGATGTGATCCACATGGTGAATGGTGTCCTTATGAGGGGTTTTCCCACGATTTCTTTGTCATTCACACATACCACAGGACAGAAACAGGTAGAACCGTATAAAATCAGGTCTGGACATTTTTAAGTATGAAAACACACACTTCAGTTTCATATCATTCTACCTACTTAATTTTCAGTGAAGCAACTGAAACCAGCAGAGAACTTCTGGCCTGGGGATAGAATCTAGGCCATTCTTTTTGGGTACTGGCAGCTGCTGAGTCCTGTCATCTGGATGATGGCCTGACACCCAGGGGAAGAGCCCCCAGCATGAACACTCTCCCCTTTCCTGCCCCTGCTTGGTAGAGCCAGCTTTCAAGAGGACTTCAGAGGACTCCAGCTAAGCTAGCTCCATTTCCAACTCCTCGAGGGGACTCAATGCCAGCTGGTGCTGCCCTCTTTAACTTCCTGGGAGGACAGCTTGCCTGTCAAAGAATGGCTGGTGCCCTGTGGGATCTTCCAGGGTGTCATCAGAAGCACATGGCCTTTCATGACCCCAGGGAGAGCTACTGTGACATGTCATAGATGTGTGAGGAAATAAGGAAAACAAGATAGCTAGGAAGAGGAAAGGAGCTGAGGAATGCAAAGGTTGGGACTTGGAAGTGAAGCTTGGAAGTAAAGATGATCTCCAGGCATATGCCTTCACAAAACTCTGATGTAGAGAATTGAGAGGAGCTAAACCGTCCACATCCCAAACTATAAAATAATTTGTTTTAAGATTTATTGATTGCTCTATTCCATAGATTTATTTGTATGAGAAAATACTAAAACATGTCAAATTTATTACTTGGACTCTCTCTCTCTTTATCTAAATGAATTTCTCTCTGTGGGCCAGACTCATGGCGGTTGTCCTGTGACAGCTTCCTGAGAGGCAGACTCTCAGGTATAAGCCACCACACTTAGCCTTGTAGCTGATCACAAAGCTGTGTTTTCCTTCTGTCCTGTAGACACCATTACTTCAATCATGGCCTGACCTAGCCGTGCTGCTTGGCTGTTGAAGACAGAGGGCTTGAGAAGAACCTGGGAGGGCTGGCTCTGGGTCCTAAGTAACACTCTGACTGTGGCGCTTCTAGAAGCTCTTGTTTTCCTCCAGCTTCTTCTTTAATTTGGTGATTCTGGAGCCTTTGGATGAAATGCTTTTCTATCCTGTCTACATTTTACCTCAGAGTGACCCCAGCTTCTGGATGTTCCTTAGCACTTCCATTAGATCATTTGCTTAAAATTCTGCCAGCCATTAGCTCACTCCTTCAGTGAAGACTTCTCATCATTGATGGTAAAACCCAGAAAATTATTGTCTGCTAATGAAAGGCATTTCCATTTTATTTTATTTTATTTTATTTTATTTTATTTTATTTTATTTTATTTTATTTTATTTTATTATTTATTTCTGACAGTATCTGGTAAATATTGCCTGATTCAGTATTTGAATGTAATGGCCTGAAAATAAGACTTCAGATAACAATAAATGAGATTGATGGAAACACCATCAGTGCCCGAAACCCAGGGCATGTGGTGGAGTGTTCCATTACTATTTTTTCACTTGAGAAGAGAGATTCATTTCTGCTTTCTCTGAGTGCAGCAGAGGGAGGCTGAGGTTTTGCTTGAGAAAGCACTCTTATTATCTGCCCCTATTTTTGGAACATTTAGACGTCTGACTTATTGACTTAAATTTATAATTTAGGCTTACAACCTTCAGAAATGAGTCTTTCCTTTGAATTTTCTCATGCTTTTTTTTAGCACAGAGAAAAAAAAATTTTGGGGGGGGGTGGTGGGCAGCAATTAGCAAAATCCGCATCAACATCCACAGTTTTGAAGCCATTCACAAGGGAAAGAGTGCTGGTCCAGCCATTTCCCAGTGCCATTTTGAAGGATTATGGCATGCACATGATTTGCTGGAGGAGGTCTGCATTTTATCAGGTTAGCATTTGCGCATCCAGCATTCTTGTGATGCTTACTTTCTGTATAGAAGGCATGTTAGGAGTCCATATTGGATAGTCAAGGCATTCATGGGAGTTGGTACCAAGCAGGCCTTTGGAAGCAGGCTGAAGTCACCATGGTGGCTGCTGCTGGCTGAGGGAGTAAGGGCACCTACATCTCCACAGGAGTGCTAACTGCTGCCTCATACTGAGTGCTCTGATTTGAATGTGTGTCCTTCTAAAATCCAAATTTAAGACTGATAATGCAGTGATATTAATAAATAGGGTCTGCTGAGCCCAGGTTTTCTATCCCAGCTGTATGGCTGGCTGAAGCAGGGAGATACTGCTTCAAGTTCAAGACCAGCCTGTGCAACTTAGTGAGAGATCTTGCCTCAAAATAAAGGTAAAGAGACTGGGCATGTATCTCAGTGGTAGAACATTTGCCTGACCCATACAGAGCCCTGGGAAGATGGGAGGGAAGTGAGGCTTACAAAGGTCACTGTGTTGTGAAGGCACTACCCTCATACAAGGCATTGTTGTATCAATGTTGGAAGGATCTGTTTTCCTCTTTTGCCATCTGAGGACACCGAAGATGCCATCCTGAGGAACAGGCCTCTTCAGATT
The DNA here is from genome assembly GCF_907164565.1 of Psammomys obesus. Taxonomy (NCBI): domain Eukaryota; kingdom Metazoa; phylum Chordata; class Mammalia; order Rodentia; family Muridae; genus Psammomys; species Psammomys obesus. The sequence continues at coordinate 6,472,364 of NW_026585742.1, forward strand.
CCAACTAACTAGAAGCTTGACCTTGAACTCCCCAGCCTCAGCACAGTAATTGGACACTCTGGTTATAGCTGAATTCATGTGTGCGGCATTTGATCACAGCAGCAGAATAAACAATGATGGACCAAAGGCTGTTTCATTCTCAAGACAAGCCTCCATTATAGAATTTCCTGTCAATGGCTGAGGCCTCTTCCTCTCCTTGGGGCTTGACACTGACCACTCTGACAGTATAGAACCAAAACATTCCCCAAGATTAGTGAGTTGCAGAGTCACCCATCCTCCAGGGTCTCAGGACTGCATGAGCTTCAGTGCGCTCAGTCTTAGTGAGCCTCGAACTACCTAGGTAGCTCTTCTTACTCCCTTGTGGCCATTTTTCTCTACCAACTCACTTGTGCAAAAATCCTCATTATGGGTTTGTAAGGAACATAAACTAACTCAGTACTATTAATTTTGTTAACAAATCTTGATATTTTCTCACTGTAATTCATATTCATTGGTGAAATGAGAAAAACAGGGTACAAGAACTGTAAGGGTGAATAAATAATTCTAGGCTTATTAGATATTCATTTATTTAGAAATATGCTGTGGCTATTGTTAGGACTATGCAGCAAAGTTACACAGCGGGTTCACAAATCAAATCATGCAACTAGTTCCACTTGGGAGGTTTATTAAGGGAAGGGGGTAGGGTTCACAGAGACCGTCTCTGGTTAGAGCAAGAGAAGGTGGTGGTGATGCGAGTTCTCTTATAAGGTGACCCAGAGTATGTGCAGGTGGTTTCAGGTGGTCCACAAGGTGGCCTGTAGGTGGCCTCACAGATACCTGAGATCCCGTTTGTCAGGTTCCTCGGGACTGGCCATAGAGATGCCTGCTTAGAGACCCAACAGCTATCACCTTATCAGCCTTCCACAGAATCTGTCTCTGTGTCTGTTCATGCGTCTTTAACCATCATATCACCTCCTTTCACCACGTTAGTGTTTTATCAGGCATTGTGCAAGCAGAGGCTTGGCATGAGCTTGCTTATCAGGCCTGTGTTTGCCTACTTCTCTAACCTGGCACAGTGGGCCTGATTCCAGGGGACAGGAATTTCTGCTTTGGAACATTTAGACGTCTGACTTATTGACTTAAGTTTATAATTTAGGCTTACAACCTTCAGAAATGAGTCTTTCCTTTGAATTTTCTCATGCGTTTTTTTTAGCACAGAGAAAAAAATTTTCTCTGCCTCTCAATGACTAGCTGATTCCTTCTGATAGCTTCCTGAAAGAAAGATTCCTCAGTGTATCTTTCACATGCAATCCCACTGGTCCGAAGCCCGTACCCCACTATTCTCCTTTATAACATTTCCAGCTCCAAGCCAATGTTCCCCCGCTCTGTAATTACCCAGGGCCATGTGGTAGTCCTGCACCCTATTATTATCTGTTCCCTCCAACCCTAAGCTTACCCAGTATTCCTAGTCTGCATCAAGTCTATTTCCAGCAAACCCCAGTAAGTATTCTAGGTCATTGAAATGGTTCATCTTCCCTGTAAGCACGACGGAATTAAAGCCCCCTAAGAGACACACATGTGGGCATGTGTGTGAGGGCACTTTAGAGACGATTACTTGAGGAAAAATGTCAGCCAGAATATGAGTGTCACCTATGAGCTGAGGGCCCAGACCTAATGAAAAGGAAGAAAGAAAAAGCCAGCTGAGTGCCAGCATTCTCCACTCCTTGCTTCCTGATCCATGGAGACCTGAGAAGTCCCAGTAGCATGTTTCAGCTCCATCATGCCTCCTGATTCACAGTGAACCTTCAGAACAAGAGCCAAAGTAAATTCTTCTTCCTTTAAGTGGCTTCCACCAGGAATCTTGTCATGGCAAAGCAAAACAAAACACTAATGATCAATACAGTTATTCTCTCTACTCTGTTCCTTCTGCTTCCAGATGGCCTGTTGCTTCTTCATGTGGCTTTGTGTCCATGTACCTTCAAAGGCTTCCTGCTCCTGGAGAGCTGTGAGTGTCAGCCTCTGCTAATGGTCATTTCCTGTCTGAGTGTCTTATGCAGTCAGAGCCAAATAAGTCTCAGTCATTTATAACAGGATTCATTTCCTTATCACAGGTCCTCTGTAAATCCTATTCCTACACATAAAGAAGCTTAGGTGACACTACTGCCTGAAGAGCGTAGAAGCCATCTGGGGATTCTGAATGAACTGCCCAGGTAATCTCAGCTATAGCCCATGGGGCAAAGCTGGACATCGGAACCTGCCTTCCCATAGAATGCTGACCCAAACTGTCATTGTTCTCTTAAACCAATGAGATTGGAAGCGGGTTTCCATGCAACAGCAGATCTCTGAAACAATGTCATACAGAGGCATGTGTGGCCCCGTGATTGCCTTTTGGTCTACCCGGTGCACCTCTCCCTCCCACCTAGGAAAGGAAAGTGACAAACTTCAGTGACATGGGGAGCGCTGACTGTCCCAGCAAATGACTGTACTATTCAAATGATAGTGTTTATGAAGGATGAGGACATGAATTTGAGAGGAGGGTATGGGGAGCTAGGTGTTGAATGGGGAGAGAAGCATGGATACCATTGGAAAAAAACACACTAATGTATGAAATTCTCAAAAATAAAAACAGTAAAAAGAAAGATAATAAATAGTAAAAAGTAATACGTAACTGAATGACTAAAGTAGGTAATTGCAGCTTGGCTCTTCTGCTTTCCTGCATGGAGGCTTGAGGAGACTCCCTGCATTTGGTTGTGGTAGAGGCAGAGGCCCCACAATGGCACCCGATTCACATGTAACTCACAGTTCAACAGATAATGTCTTGGTGCTCCATTTACTGTTTCGATTCTTTCTTTGTATTTATCTTGCTTGGAAAGCCAAAATAGATGTGGGCACCAGACATGGCAAAAGCCAGTTGGAGTTGCTGTCTCCAAAATACTGTAACCCAAAATAAGTCACATTTCAGCTCTTATACACTATTCTTTTAAAAACAACAAAGTGTCATTTTTTAATAACTTCCCCTTTTTACAGAAAGTGCCACAGCTGTATTTTTCATCAGTTGAAAAGATCCCCAATGGTAAAACATCATCGTATCACATGGACATAAAATTCACACAACTGATCAAAATTTAAAAATGGGTTCTACCCTTTTATTACAATGGTATTTTTTTAAAATATTTCCGCATGAGACAATTAACATCTGTGGACAAACTAAATCCAACTAAAATCTCACACTTGGGATTAAAACAAAAACATATTTACATAACATAACTGAGTTCACAAAGAAACCAAAACTTCCATTACACACAAACACACACACATGCACACACAGACACAAAGTAACCTTAAAAATGTTATTGTTGTTCTGAGGACTCCTGGGACTGATTCAGGGTTCATGCATAGCCATGGCAGTATGAATCTCATGAGTGTTTAGAGATCTTGACAAAGTCTGCTGCAGCCCCTGTAAGTGGGATTCTGTGTCATTTTGGTAGAAGAGGGCGTGCCAGACACTCCTTATCACTCTATCATTGCTGGTGTTCTTACTTTTACAAGAAAGAGTTAATCTCAATATTTTTAATTTCTACTTTTAGTACAAAAACACTAAATAATGCTTACATTTTTATGGACCATTTTGCTTTTCTTCTATGATTTGATTATTTCATAACATTTAAAAATATTTTAATTTGTATATACTATCATGTAATTAGAAAGCCACTTCTGATTTGCTACTCATTTCATAAACTATGGGAGTCTTTTATATAAAAGACTTATTAACCTCACTGAAAGCTAAAAATACATTTCATTTGCCTTGGGGAACACACATCTTGCCTTGGTAGAAATCCAACAAAGCACAGCTCCTATGGTCCAATCCTCTCCAATCTAGGAAGGAAAGGGAAATAGTATTTCTAAGATGAAAATTGTAATGCTGTTGTAACGAGAGCGCTGAGCACCGGATCTATGCCACTGCTGGACTGGCACTTTAACTCACTCTTTACTAACTCCAAATTGTCTTTTCTACCAGAGAACTGTTGTTTTTTTTTTTTTTTAAGTTCAAAATAAACAATTATATTGAAAGACAAAAGTCAGAATGCATTACATTCATTACCAGAAATTTGGTAGGAGCTAAAAACAAGCAATTTACATGAAGGTATGGATGTAAGAACCATAATGTCATCAACTTCCAATCAGAGGTGTTAGAATGTGTAGAACTTCAGTATGTCACAACTGTCAAGAGCACATGCGCTCACCAGATAGGAAATATCTCCCAGGACTCAGCTTTCATGTGACATCATAAATGAAATGATGTCAAAGTTTGCAGATAATCTTCTAATACTTGGAAAAGTGTCATGCCTGGAAAAATTCTTAAAAAAAAAAGCCTTGATGTGGTCCCCACCTGTTTCAAGAACACCAGGGACCCCAGAGGCTCCTGCTGATAACCTGCTGCAGTTGACTCGCTCAGTCACTTTTTGAGATCTGAGTCTTTGGTTCCAGTTTTAGTTTTAGGAGGCCTCTCTAGTTGGGCATGAAGTATGTAATGCCTTACTGCTTATTTTGCTTCTAAGATCCCTTGGCAGTAGGGAGAGATAAGAGGCTATCTTACAAAAATGTCAAATTATTTTCCCCTTTTCTTTTTTTCCCCTAATCTTGTGTTCTGTTAACTGTCTGACTTCAGCTTTGCATTTGCTGAGTGAACAAGAGCTCACTAGACGAGCAGCAGTCACCTGCCATGTTGTCAGAGCAAGGGCTAAATGAATATTTGAACATTGTTCACTGAACATTTGCTTCAGAATTTAATTCTAAAATTTGAAGTGATTGCTACGGCTACTTCAAAAGATGTAGTCTAATTTTGATTGCTTATCAAATAAATGTTGTGGTTCAAAAAGGAATTATGCGTAAGATAAGAAAATATGCTTTATCTAAGGCACCATGAAGGCAGGCATTCTTCTCTGTGACACTTTTGTGTCTTCCTGCAGTGGAACCAATATTGAAATTATTTCCTGGTGGCATTACCGAGCAACCACAAGGCACCTGTGACCTGTGTGCATAATTTGAAACCTCTAACTGGAAGCTGATAATTTCATGCTTTTCAGATGAGTTTATCTAAATCTAAATCTCATTGTCTTTTGCTTATCCAAAATTTATGGTAATGCATTTGTTTGGTATGTTTTGATTTATCCCTTGAATCTTCTCTTGCTTCTGCTTTTTTAAAGAGTTTATTTTCATAGGAGGAAAGTTATCCTTAAGTTTTATTACTTCCCTCTTTTCAGCATACTCCTTAAAGGTGAGTTCTGGGCATTGTCAGGCAACTTTCTGGAAGTTATTCCTAGCCAAGTAATAAGTCTCTTCCAGGACCCAGCTTTAGATTTCTCCTCCCCACATTCAGTGTAAGACTCTCTCAACAGCAAGCCTCAGAACTAGCTATTACAGGTCCGCTTGACTTTGGGCCACGCTCCCCACATTCTGCTTTGTAAATGCAATCATTTTGCACCGTCTTTGAAGCGATCAAGCAGCTTTCCAATTTTTGACTCTGAAAATTACACTTAGTATCTGAAGATATCTTTAAAAAGAGCTTACTGGGCAGTAGCTTTAGTAATCAAAAAGGATGGAAGACTATATTAGGTGCAGATTAAGAAGAGGAAAACCACGATTTCACTGTGTAACTTCAGCCAGCTATTAGACAGGGCCCCAAAGCCCTGTCCTCTTGCTGTTGAAGCGTCATAGAGACTGAGGACAGAGACCAGACATAGTGTTATTTGCCAGCTCTGGAACAGGACAGTGCCCTCCTCGGCAGATACTCAGTCATTGACCCGCCTCTACATTTCCAAGTGTGCCTGCCCTCCCATTCAGGTTTGCAGAATGGTTTGTTAAGAAGGGTCACAGTGGGGGCCAAAATAAAAACATTATCCTGTAAGCCACCTAGCAAAACAATTACAACAGCCATTCCTACTGCTATTTTTGAGTTGTGATGAGGCAAAAGTCCTGTGCTTATTAATTCCAGTCCACTCATTAACCTGCCCCCCTCCAAATGCTAGGCAATTGGGCAACGTTATTATTCACAGCTCACATAGAGGGAAACTGAGGCTTGACAAGATGAATAAGTTACTTGCAGAAAGGTCGACCTTAAGCTTAGGTTAGGCTAACTTACACAGAGCCTGGTCTATCATTAAGCTGCTGTGCGCATCGCCATGCTAAGAGTTTAGCATTACAAAGCTTTGCAGTTGGTAGTCAGCCTCTGTACCCCTGCTTTGTAATGGGAGGGCTGAGATGGTTGTGTTCCAGTGAAGGTTCTCTTCTGGGCTGCAGCCTGGGGACTTCCAGCTCTACTCTGCCATGGCAGAAAGAAAGCAGCTTTACTTTATTTTATATTTTATATTACATTTTATTTTTTTTTTTTTTAATTTTTACCCTTCTTGTAAGGCACAGATTGTCACAGAATTCCCATCCCCACGACCTGCCTGCTTCTTGACAGTTCCATCTCCAAATACCATTGCTCTGGCAGTTAGACATCATCGTGTGAGATTTGGAGGGAGTGACATTTGTTGCCCAGCAAAAAAATTCTACTGCAGCAGGGCGGCTTGCTTCTCCAAAGCCAGCGGGACCTATGACTTCAGTGTTCTCTGAGTAATATGACATCGTCATTTCTCATGGCTGAAAGCAAGTCACAGGTTCCAGAATTGAAAGGAACCCACACAAAGGCATAAGTCATTTGGGGTCATATTAAATTCTGTTTCCTTTGAAATTCTAGTTTAGAGAGGATGTATGTAGCAGGTGACAGAATGTCTGTAAAGGTGTGGGTTCAGAGATTAACCCTTGTGTTGGGTCTTAAGCCTGGTGTCACATTAGAATTGTCCAAGGAACATCAAACAAGTGGCCCCATCCTCACAGAGCCTGGTTTCCTGAATCACAGCATGACGAGTCCATCAAATCTTACAAAATATCTTCCTGGTATTCCTGATATTGCCAGGGAAGCTGGGCTTCACTGGAAAAGTATTTATTTTATTTTATTTTATTTTATTTTATTTTATTTTATTTTATTT
>NW_026585742.1:6479386-6610184 GCF_907164565.1 Psammomys obesus
TTTATTTTATTTTATTTTATTTTATTTTATTTTATTTTATTTTATTTTATTTTATTTTATTTTATTTTATTTTATTTTATTTTATTTTACTTTTTGAGGCAGGGTTTCAATGTGTAGCCTTGGACTTGATAGTAGACCAGGCTGGGCTCAAACTCACAGAGATCCGCCTGCTTCTGCCTCCCTAAATGCTGGGATTACAGGTGTGCATCTCAGCGCTGGTGTTCTAGGGAAGGTTTTTAATCACAGCTACACAAGAGGCTGAAACAGCAGGATCCTAAGTTTGAAGCAAACCTGGGCAGGCAATGAATGAGTTCAAGGCAAGCCTAGGCAACGTTTTGGGGTCCCCCCCCTTTCAAAATAAAAAGTTCAAAATGGCTGGGGATGTGGCTTTGTGATGGAGTACTTGCTAGTTTATGAGGCTCTGGTTTTAATCCCTAGTATTGACAACAGAAACAAAATATCAAACACAGACAAATCTGGAAACACTGGTCTATGCAACTGCTTTATTTTACAGGCTTCAGAGGACTCAAGACTCAGATAGAGTATGTTTTTTTTTGTTTGTTTGTTTGTTTGTTTTGACTTCTGCATCCAGAGCACATCACTCTGGTTTCCTAGCTATGTCATGCATTCCCAGAATGCATTTGCATATATGTATATATATGTATACATATTATATATATATATGCATTCTGGGAATATATCTATTTATCATCTATCTATTTATCCATCTATCTATCTATCTATCTATCTATCTATCTATCTATCTATCTATCCATCCATCCATCCATTTGCCAAAGCCAGGGCAAATCTTTCTGTTGTGTAGACAACTTGGTGCTGAGATGAGTTCCTAAACTATTGGTCATTCCCAGCTTCAAGACAGGGAAAATGTAAGTAAGTAAAACATTTGTAGAAAAATAATCTCTTATGTTTGGGAGAAAAGTTTTTCCCACTGTGACTCGAACTGTAGAAAATCAGATGCTCTGTAAGAGGCTGTGTTGATGATGTGGATGGAACAGGCACCTGGACTGTGCTGCTTTGAAAGATTGGTGTGTGTGTGTTCACAGTGTAATGTCCTAAATCTGCCTACTGAGAACTAACATTCTGATCTGTGATCTGAGGATTGGTATGATTGGTAGCTAAGACACTTCCCTGGCTTTACCCATGCCCGTTACTATCCTCAGCCACGTGCTCCGTCCGTGCTGCTGTGAACCCTGCCATTTAGTACAGAGCGCTGGTCGGCAGAGAAAGACAGATTTTTATAGACGCCACATTCTGCTGCTGTCCAGGGTTTAGGAAACTTGTGTCCCTTTTGCACCTATATCCCGGATATGAGACTTTCCTGGCTTGAAACTCCATCCAGAGCAATCTGGAAAAACTGCCCCTGTACTTGGTCACTGAGGTCTTCCCATGCTATGTCAAAGATGATGGAATCTCCTGGGGTGCAGAGCAAAGATGACAGAGACCCAGCAAAAGAGAAAGACTAGCCCCACATGCTTGTCATTCCTTTAGCAGTGGTGGTCATGAGCTAGGCTTTCCAAGATGCTGACAATGAAACTGGTTGTCCTCAAAATTTCCCACACACAAGCTCAAAAACATGAACACAACCGCATGAGTTTAATCCAGAGCGACAGTGTTACCTCTTTCGGACTGAAAATTTTTACAGCTAAGCTGAAATATGTTTGCAATTTCCATAGAGTCCTAAATATACAATTAAACAGCAGGTAATCATGACAATCACTGTAGAAAGTGGCGTGAGCTCCCAGGAGCCTGAGGGCCATAGCAATTATGCTCCCGCTGTTTATTCAGGGATTTTTCTCAATATGGCAATTTTCTCTCCTCTTCATTAAAATAGTTACCAGTCATGAGAAATGCAGCCTAAAGCTGGAGAGATGCATGAGTCAGAGAGGAGCCTTTATATAGCTGGTTCTCTGGCCTGGGGCAGGGCTGAAGAACTGGAAGGCTGAGTGCTGTCCCTTGGAAGGTAGGGCAGGGACGGAACCTCTGCAGCATTTTACCCTGATCACCTGTCCTCCCTATGCTCCCTTCTCAGCTACTGCGTGAAAGCACAGAACGCACAAAGACTGGTATTTTTCTTTTTCTTCATTTAGGTCTCTGCAGATGGACTTGTCATGGAAAAGGCAAGGTCATCCAGATTTGTTCATATGATAAGAGGAATCATCCATAACCTGATATAAATGGATGATTAATAAAATTAGCAAGAAAACTACTTGTAGGGGCTGGCAAGATGTCTCAGCAATTAAAGTACCTGCTGCCAAGACCGATGACCTGCCAGAGTCCAATCCCTTCGACTCACATGGTGGAAAGACAGAACCTATTTCTGCAAATTGTCTTTTGACTTCTGTTATATGGCATGTTCATGTGCCCACTGTGTGTGTTTTTTTCTTTCACACACAGTCTCTTTTTTACACAAACAAAATAAATAACTCTAATAAAATTGAATGAAAAATGGATGCAATTCACTAGGATGAAGTGTTTAGATAATGAAGGCATGATAAAACCGAGTCATTGTTGATGTGGCAATGGCAACAAGGACAGTGTTAATAACAATGACTTCTTTTTAACATTTAAGGATCTGTCTCATAAGCATTTAGCATATTTTTAACATTCCAAACAATCCTACTAAGCAAATATTACCATTATCATTTGATAAGGCAAAGGAAAAGTAGTGGACTGGGCACCATAGAATCAGGGGAGAAGTTAGCAGGTAATAGACACATTCACCATTTAGACCAGATAGGGAAAACACCCCAAAACAAAAACCAGGTTTATTGAAAAGACTACCAGGGGCGGCGGGCAGGCAGTAACAAGAGTATTACCTGTAACTTTACCAGTGTTGTAGAACCCGTCCCTGTTGCCAGGCTCAACTGCTTTTTAACCTAGATTTCACCTCCCCAGCCTCATACGATGGCCTCGAAGGGCCAGCTTGCAAGGATATGATGCTTCTGACTCTAAACTTCCTGGAACCTTGGCACAAATCTCTGTGACACCAATGCTTCTTGCATTTTTCATCCAGCACAACCGGTGTCTTGGGAACGATGCTGACAAGTTCTGCTGCCAGCTCAAGGTGTGGCCTTGTCTCGCACCCTCCGGACCACAGTTACAGTGGCCTCCATGTGCCTTTAGGGCTGAATCTGAGAAAACACTTCCCTGGTAGGTAATTTGCAGCAGGAACCCCTTCATATCCCTCCTTTCAAATGAATTTGCACTGCTGGATTGGGTCTTGCCTGAAGTCTTTCCTACTGTCCCAGAATAAAGCACAACTGTCTCTTTAGGTTGCTAACAGATGCTCTTTCTGTACCTTCCTTGCCTGAAACTACAAACTTGCACACACTTCTTTCTTTGTCAAGCTTCATTTTTTTTGATTTATTTGTTGACTTTTCTCATTGTAGACCTGAGTAAGAGCAGTGAGCAGGAAAAAGTGCTACAGCCTGAATTCTGTGCAGTCACATCCTCTCAAAAAAAAAAAAAAAAGTCTGTTGTCTTTAAATTCAGCCTCACTGAAAATTTCAGGACCAGGGCCTAATGGAACTGCATTCTTTGCAACAATGTGACGTAAATATCCTCTAGTTCAAATCATAATAGAATCTTGTTTTTCTCTGAAACTTCATAAGTCTGCACTGTCTGTGTTTGTCTTGGCATTCTGGTCTTCCAAGCTGCTGCTAAAATAGTCTATTGACCTCTTCTTATAGTGTTCTAGGGAATCTTCAGACCACAGTTAAAAATTGTTTCCATTTTAAGAAGCCTGTTCCCACCGACTGTCAATCACATTGTCAGGGTTTGAACATCAATAGCTTCACTCCTTAGGACCATTTTTGTTGTTGTTGTTGTTGTTTAGTTATTTTTCTCAGTGAGATGACAAAAATATCTGACTTAAGGAAGGATGGAAGAGTTTAATTGGGGTCACAGGTTGAGCAGATACAGTTTATCATAGCGGGGAAAATGAAGAGACAGGAGTGTGCTGTCATTGGTCATATTGTATCCATAGTTAGGAAGCACAAAGAGATGAATGACATTTGGCTATATTTCTTTGTTTAATTTTTATTTTATTTTTATTAATTACAGTTTATTTACTTTGTATCCCAGTTGTAGCTCCCTCCTCCATCCCCTTCCAATCCCACCCTTCCTCCCTCTTCTCCTCCTATGCCCCTCTCTGAGTCCAATGATAGGGGAGGTCCTCCTCCCCTTCCATCTGATCCTACTCTATCAGGTCTCATCACGACTGGCTTCATTGTCTTCCACTGTGGACTGGTAAGGCTGCTCCCCCCTCAGGTGGAAGTGATCAAAGAGCCAACCCATGAGTTCATGTCAGAAACAGTCCCTGTTCCTATTACTGGGGATCCCTCTTAGACACTGAGCTGCAATGGGCTACATCTGGGCAGGGGTTCTAGGTACTCTCCATGCATGGTCCTTGTTTGGAGTATCTGTCTCAGAAAAGACCCCTGTGTCCAGACGTTTTGGTTCTGTTGCTCTCCTAGTGGAGCTTCTGTCCCTTCCAGGTCTTTCTATCTCCCCCTTCTTTCATAAGATTCTTTGCACTCTGCCCAAAGTGTGGTTATGAGTCTCAGCATGTTTTGATGCCCTGCTGGGTAGAGTCTTTCAGAGGCCCTCTGTGATAGGCACCTGTCCTGTTCCCTGTTTTCTCCCTCTTCCAATGTCCATCCCATTTGCCTTTCTTAATGAAGATTGAACATCTTGCTCAGGGTCCTTCCTGAATAGTTTCCTTAGGTGTACATATTTTAGTATGATTATCCTATAGTATATGTCTTATATCCACTTATAAGTGAGTATATACCATGTGTGTCTTTCTGCTTCTGGGATACCTCACTCAGGATGATCTTTTCTAGTTCCCACCATTTGCCTGAAAATTTCATTATTTCCTTGTTTTTAATTGCTGAGTAGTATTCTATTGTGTAAATGTACTACAATTTCTGTATCCATTCCTCAACTGAGGGACATCTGGGTTGTTTCCAGCTTCTGCCTATTACAAAATAAAGCTGCTACAAACATGGTTGAGCAAATGTCCTTGTTGTATACTTGAGCATATTTTGGATATATGCCTAGGAGTGGGATAGCTGGATTTTGAGGTAGCACTATTCCTAATGGTCTGAGAAAGCACCAGATTGATTTCCAAAGTGGTTGTACAAGTTTACATTCTCACAGGCAATGGAGGAGGGTTCCTCTTTCTCCACATCCTCTCCAGCTTGTATTGTCACTTGAGTTATTTATCTTAGCCATTCTGATGGGTGTAAGGCGAAATCTCAGGGCCGTTTTGATTTTTGGCTTGCTTTCTATTTTCAATCAGGTAAACACTCCAACCCACGCAGTGGTGCTACACATGTCCATGCTGGGTCTTCCACCTCTTACAAACCTCTCTGCACAATCCTTACATATACATCTGCATGTCTGCTCAAGATTAACCCTCACAAAAATGAAGCCACACATTCTGAGCCATCAAGTCAGTGAGGGGCAGGCAGCAGATTTATAGTAATATCATTCTGACAGTATTGACGTCTTTGGTTAGTCCATTAATTTCTTCAGAAGCTATTTCAATTACTGGAATTTGCTACTTGCAGTTCAATTCTTTCTTGCTCTACTACCCAATATTAATAATGACACTAGAATTATTTGTTTCCCTTGTTTCTTTGTACTCCATCAACAATGATACAACCACCCTCAATCTTGTACTTCTCTGAAGGGGTCAGTAATGTTTTGGAAATGTTCTGGAGTTTTGGGATTGTGAATCTTAAGAGAAACTATCCTTCTTTTGGCCACAAGATGTAGCTCAGACGTGAGTCTGAATCCCTGCCTCATGCAGTCTTGTGGTGCATCTCAGCACCATGGAACTCTACTTGCTGTTCTTGTTATACCCCGATTTTTACTTGTAACGCAGAGCAGAGAACTGGATGAGGGCAGGAATGTGAGTTCCTTCTTCCAGCCTCAAGGTTTAGGAGTCTGTGGTTTGACTCTTTCCGATAGATGTAGAAGGTTCTTCGGCGATACTGATTATATCCTTGAAAGAATGATCATCAGTATTGTCTTGTATTTTATGTTGGTGAAAGGTAGACAGCCTCAATCTATAGATATTTGTAGATAGCCTCCATCCTCTGCCTTCTCCAGGCCCATTAGTAGCATAGGTAACTCCATCTTTATTTTTTTACTTTTTTCATCTTTAAATTTTTCCTCTTTTGCTGGTAGATTTATTTTCTTCCAGCCTTACTCATGTTTCCATTTTTTTTTTACCAAGTTTATTACATGAGTATGTATATACCTATATGTTCCCAAATATAACCTGCTCAGTCTGTATAATGTCACTTGTATGTATGTTTCAGGCTGACCATTTGGTGCTGGATAAGAGTACTGGTGTACTCTCCCCAGGAGAAGACTATTTTCTCTGCTCTCAGCATTTCTTAGTTGCCTGAAGTTTTTGTGTGAGATGGAGGTCTTCCACACTTTCCCCTTTGGCATGTCTATTGGTGCTTTTTTTCTACAGCTCATGTTATGTTATAGTGAGACTTTTTGGGTGTACCTTCTGATCACTAGTTGATACAGTCTCACAGCAAACTCTCTGAACTTCTGGCTCTCCGAATCTTTAGACTCCTCTCCCACAATGTTCCCCAAGTCTTAGCTACAATAGCATGTGTATCCATTGAGATTCTGCTCCACAACCCTCCATTTTGATTGGCTGTGATTTTCTGTAATGGTTTACATCTGTTGCAAAGAGAAGTTTTCTTGATGAGGGGTGAGAACTGTACTCTGTAGGTTTAAGGATAAATATTTAGAATGTAGTTAGGAGTTATGTTGGTTTAGTAAATTGGTGGTTGTAGGTTCTCCTCCAATCGCTGTGATTTCACTATCCCCAAACAGGGAACTAGGTTTCCATTACCAGGTACGATTTCCCCCTGGTTCCGCGGGTCTTATGTCCAATTAGAACGATGTTGTTTACTGCCCAGGTATGCACAGCATTACCGCACCCATAACATTATTATGCCATGCTGGTCATTGTTGTGGTCCACAGGCATCATAGCTCGGTATGACTCTTGGTTATTTTTCTCCTTTCGAAGTTTGCACAGCACCTGTGGTACCATGAAAGCTAGTCTTCAGGGGAGAGGTATTCCTGTCAATTCCAGCTTAGGGGCCTCTGGGCTCTGTGTGTGAAATGCATCATGTATTCAGCAATAAGAATTTATCTTCCAACCACCTGGAAGCAACCAAGGGCAATACCAATAATCTGTAATGTTTGGGGAGTCTCTTGGGCAGCTCTGGCAAACTCAAAGAAGAACTTCTCATGCCTAATGTTGGAATTTTTATTAGGTGGTCTTCGGTTCCAGAGGAAGCATTGTCAGACCAGATGAGAAAATTTCATTTGAACTACATATGTGTATTTATATATGGACTTACATGTATTGTTTTTTATAAGATAGGTAAAGTATGATTCCTTTCCTCCTCCTTTTGTACTTATTTCCCTACTACTTACTAACTAGAGTCCCCCCCTTTTTTATTTTGCTCTTTATTGTTCTTCCTAGCCCATGACAATGGTCCCTTTTTGCTTTCCTGGTTTCTGTTGTTACACTGGACTAAATACTCACATCTGAAAATTTGAAACTAAGTCCTTTGATGAAATAGAACATGCAACATTTGTACTTCTAGGTCTGGGTTACCCCACTCAGTATTTTCTTTTCTAATTCTATCCATTTACCTGCAAAACTGGTGATCTAATTTTTCTTCACAGATGAATAATATCCCATAATGTATATGTACTACATGGAATTCCTGGCATTTCTCATTCATTCTTTATCTGTCACTTAACAAGTAGTTTCAAGTCCACTGATAGGGGAGGTCCTCCTCCCCTTCCATCTGACTTTTGCCTATCAGGACTGGCTGTAATGTCCTCTTCTGTGGCCTAGCAAGGCTGCTCCTCCCTCAGTGTGTGTGTGTGTGTGGGGGGAGGTCAAAGAGCCAGCCACTGAGTTCATGTTGGAGATTTTAATCAAAGCATCTGCTTGGGCATGCTGTTTTTTTTGAAGGATAGCCTGTGCATAAAACTGCACATCCTTTTCAAACTACTTTGTAATTTCTTTTCTGATCTAAACTGTTTTCATAAGCATATTATTGATTCTGTAACTAAAATTCATGTTCTTGGAAAACATTTTTTGCATACAATATATTTTGATCATATTGTAAAAAAACAAATAATAGTTTTATGGATCTAACTTGCCACATACATAGGATTGAAGGAATTGAGCTTAAAGACATGGTCTAGACTCAAGATCTCATGGTCTAATAACTTTGTGACAAATGTAGAAACAGGGACAAAAATTGTAGGCCCAGAGAGAAATGGACTAAGGAAGGCTTGGGAGAAGAATGTTTGAATGTTGCTGATCCAAGGAGATCCATACTCACTTCATCTTTTCTTCCACAAGGTGGCATGGGAAATGCAGGTTCAGTGGAGGTAAAGAATACCCTGTTTGGATATCCTTGGCAGCTCTTAGGGGACAAAGGGATTATTGACTGATTTGAACATGCAGAAGAAAAGGCCAAAGCTTGGCAAGATATGAGGTCACTGGGAATTGAAACTTTAATATAAGAAAAGAACATGGCCCCTCTTTGCTAGAGGTATGAAGAAATAACTTTGGATCAGAACTAACAAAACTCCTCTCTGTGACATTTGTAGTTAAAATTTTGGACATTATAATTGAATGTACTCAAATACTAAGAGATTTTGGGATCTGAGGAAGGAATATAAACAGTGGAAGAAAATCTGTGTTACACATGAAAAGCAATCCCAATAAAAAGGATTCAGAGATAGGGGCCTTCACTCTGAGTGGCATGGAAAATGATGGATGCTGTGAATTTGAAGGCTAAAAGGTCATATGTGAACACCACTCTGAAAGAGAACACCTCTGCCTCCTCCCCTTCCAGAGCCTTGTATATGCTAAGCAAGTGCTCCCCCCGTTGAGCTACCCTCCACCAGCCTTGTGTATAAATAATTTCTGGCTAGTTGTTTCAGTGGGCCAGTTAAAGATTATGATACCCTCATCTCAATCTACACAGGAATGGAAGTACCAACTAAGCAGATAGTAGACATCAAGGTCAAGTTTTCTTGAGGATGCAGAAGTAGTTTACAGGTAACAGTGGAAAAGCTGTGGTGGTGTGGTGTGGAAAAGAGTGGAGAGTCATCAGAATGAATCTTGCTTGACTTGGTATCCAGATGCTAATGTACGAACTGTTTACAGGCATGTTTATGTACAAGAATTACTATAAGCAGACATGATTTTGATTTGATCACTGACAGCCTAAAGTCTCAATAGCAACCCACTATACCCATGTACTGGTTTCCAGAGTCATTCTTCAAAGAAAGAACCAGGGAAACTTGAAGAAATGACATAGAGAACTGCAAGAATGAAAATATGAAAGATGAGCCTGGGTTATTGTGTAGCATCAGATAATAAGCAGTGTTTGTTCAAAGGCGGAAGGAGGGAGCCCTCTGTGAGAGTTCCCAGCAGCCATGGCTAGGCAACCTAAGAAAAAGGAAAATAGCACACAAAATAAATACCTCTGTGTCTGTGAATGATTGAGCCAGTTAATAAACAAGGGAAGGCTCAGAGTTTTAAATCTATCCAGAGGCTAACAAGCTGGATGCTGGGTCACCCACTGGTGTCACATATAAGCAGCAGACCTCAGACACAGGGCTGGAAGGTAGTATCATGGGGACTGGGGTGCTAGAGTGAAAAATGGTACTCTAGCCACTTCCTGTCTCTCTGATCCTTCACCACAACCTCATGGCTTAGAAACTGCAGACAAAGGTCCAGTGGAGCTGGGGGACCATGGGCAGAAATGCGTACAACTGCAAGAGTAAATAAGGACTTCATTCCTTCAGGGGCTTATCCCAGGGCCTTGCCACAGCACTAAAAAGCTGACAACAGTTGGAGAAACCATGTGTCTCTTGTGGAATTGTAGGTAGTTGTGGAGATATTCCACTCTGAAGGAGGAGGAGCAGAAACCTTGTGATGCTTCAAGTAGAGCTGACTTCATAAAGTGTTAGTCCAGGTGGAGAAACTTGGCATACACACCCCAGGCTTTTGTTTGTCATTAAAATAACTACATTCATCTTCCATTTATATGGAAGGAGGAATACACGGGAGTTGTTTTTTTAAGATCTTTATGAATTGACTTTTTGGTTAGCACCCAACTCTCCCATGCCCATATAACAATATCCCAATGAATATTGGTAAGTGCTGACTTAACTATGATGCCTTTAAATAGGATGTAGGTTTGGGGTGGGAACAGTTGGGTATCTGTGGAAACAAGCATGTGCTAAGTGTCCTGGTGTGAAGTAGTGAGATCAATGACCACTCTACAGAGTTGGGTTTGTTTGTTTGTTTGTTTGTTTGTTTGTTTTTTAACCAGTCCTTGTATCTCAGCATCCTGGGTTTATGCTGCATTACCTTTGAAAAGCTGACAGAGGCTGCAAGAATACTGAGAACTTGGAGCACTGACATGATTTGGTCAACATGAGGCAACAGAGACCCAGTTTGACTTAGACTCTGCTGTCCAGGTGTAATGATGATAAGCACAGGCAAGCACTGCCTCCCCTGCCTGTTGAAAAACAATGGCTCCTGGGCCTTATACCCTACTATATCAGAAGCTTGGCTCTTATCAGGCTTCTTTCTGATATACATGCGGGCATGCGCGCGCGCACGCACACACACACACACACACACACACACACTGTAAAAGATAGGTAGTTTCTTGTGGGGCTTTGCTGGATTAGGTTGAAATCCGCTTTCTCTGGAAAGTCATCTGTGTTCCATTTATGATGGTAGACTCCCTTTTTTCAGCAGGGTTATAAAAGTCTCCCCTGATCTGGGTGACCCCAGATTTTGTAAGGAATGTCACAGAGCCCTCAGGGAAGATTACAGGCCAGACCATTTCCTGACAAGGAAGCCCATTCAGCTAGCTATCTATTCCTAGTAATGCCCTACCCTATTAAGGATTGTTCAGCAGTGACTTTCAATTGTACTTAAAAATTTCCCCCTCATCCCTAGGATAATTAGGTACTATGTTCTCCTTCTTGTGATAGGACCATGTTACTGCATGGAAAATGAGACACATATAAATCAAGTACTCCTGACTCCCTGACCCTGTTAAATCAAACACATTCACCCTTGAATGTGTTGATTCAAACACATTCATCCTCCCACTGTCCAAGGTTTATAAATTTCTGATTTTGAATAAATGTGCTGGGGTTTGCTTGCTGCATGATACCATCAGCATTCCCCCATGGCTGTCTGAGATTTATCTCATGGCTGTCATTTATCTCCCGCTGGACCTCTCTGGGCCTGCTCTCCAGACTGCTGGTGCTGGGACTCATTAAGCCTGGGTCTCAGCTGAAAGCTGAGTAGGCATGGGATTTCACTGACACCTCTGCCATGCTCAGTACAGCATCTTAACCAAGAGCTGGACTTTGGTATCACCATAGGCTTTAAAAGGCCTGAGTTTCCCCTGCCACTCTTGATCTTATTCTAAAAGAGCTAGACAGTAACACACTGTGGAAAATCCTTTTCCACACCCTGGCTTTCTTTAGAGAGGCCCACAGCCCTCTCCCTGAAGTGCTGTGGCTGCCTCTTAGAGGAACAGAACCCCTGTTCTCCATCTGGAAACCGAGTTCAAGGTTGCCCACCAAAATCCATGCCCTAACCAAATGAAGAACAACAGTTTCTGATTTAGGATTGTTTCCTTCAGGAAATTACAGTTCTTACGATGTGCTGGGCTGTTAAGCAAAATGAACACACAAATACACAAAGAAACTCTAAAACCCAGCATAAGTAAGTAGATTTTTACTGTTTGCTATGACAGAGCCAGGAGAAGGTAGCTCTATAATCTTATCAATGTTATAACAAGACAGTTATCCTTGTACTTCACTATTTTAAGTGTGATGATTTTTTTTAATGTCACTTATTCAAAGCAATTGCTGCAGCTGATGTCTAGAGGCTGCAGCAGCTGGAGGAGAGGAGAGTCTTGGGATCTGGGAGACTTCATAAACTCTGCTGATTGATAGGAAATCTTTCACAGACAATATCACAGGCCATACTTTTCTTTGGATTTTATATGATTTATGCTTGTACCTTACCTGGCATAGAAAATGTCACCAGAACTTGTACCAAACCCAAAATTCTCATCTTGAGACTGGTAGGAGTAAGAACTGCTCCCTCTCTCTTCTGGGTCTGCATGCCTCGGTGCACATAGCCTTGGGACAACCCCCTGCCACCCTTGAGGTAGTCAAGTAGCCCCTTGGCCAAGTTTCATGTTAAAGCTTCCTATTTCTTTATAAGGACATATCCAGCTGACACCCAGAATTTTCTTCATGCAAAGGAAATATTCCCAGCATCTTGGCCCCAGCAATGATGGACACTCATGTCCAAAAATTCCTACCCACTTCCCCAAGGTTTGTATATCCCTTATTCACCCCCAATAAAGGGAGCTCTTTCACTGAAAACCTTTTCGGAGAAGGCTGTTTCTCTTTATAGTCATCACAGATCAAGGTCCTGTAAGTAACCCACCTACCTGGCTAAATTTTATTCCTTCCAGTGCAGCTGGGTGAGCAATGGTGTTTAGACACCCTGGAGGGCAGAAGCAGACCCAGGTAGGCAATACAGAACCTTCAGTGTCTGGCTCTGCAGTTCTGACCCCTGTAATGGAAAAATGCATTTCCTTGTTCCTTGGTTTAGGGCTCACTCAAGTGGCTTGCTGCGGGTTGCTGTCAGAGATGAATTAGGCAGAGGCTTAAGCAGTGGTACTTTGGGCTCTCAATGTCAAATGTTTACTGCCCTATGAAGACATTCTCAGGGTGCAGCTGCTCTGTTAGTTACTTTTGCTTGTCTGTGACTAAAATTTTCATGAACATAATTTAAAAGCAGTTTCACAGAGGTCAGCCTAGGGCTCCTGGGTATCATACATGGCCTCATGGTTCTGAGAATTTGTGGAGGAAGATGTTGCTCACCTCACACCAGATGCAAAGTGGTGTGGGCATACCTTCAAAGAGATACATACCACCAGTGTCCTACTTCATTCAGGCCTTTTCTCCTAAAGTGCCCAGCTCTACCTACCCAGGACAGCACCTTCATGTTCTCAGGAGGAGGATAAGGAATACCCGGGGTCAAGATGTTTCCAGCTGACTTGGAGCAATCAAGCCCCAGCCAGTGCAAATATTCAAGAGAAAACAACTGAAAATTTGTCTTTTAAGCTGCTGAATGTTCAGTTTCTTACACGGCACATACCTGACATGGCTGGTCTTCATTTTATGAATCAAGCCTCATCTCTGTGGTGTGCATTCATGGTGGAGGCGCCCTTCCTAATAATATCTTCTGTCTCCCTGGCATGGTATCTCTGAGGTAATTTCAAGCCAAGCTTGGCATTTGTCACTTGATTTATCAAGTCATTTTTGCATGATCTCCACAGACTCAAGTCTATGAAGGGGACAGTAAAATTTATGGAGGTGATAATTGCATCTAATGAATTTTTCAAGTGAAATTTCCCAGAAGGGTAATTGGAAATAGTAGCGACATTCTTTTTTCATTGAAAACCATCAGGATTGGAATAGCTTGGAGCTTTTGCCTGGACTCCAGTGAGTTCTTAGGAGTCTTTTCAAGACCTCTGACTTGTCACCAGCTGTTATTTCTCTGGTGCTTTATTCGTGGCTTTAATATTTACAACTTGAGAAAAGCCAATAGGATGCAGGAAAAAAGAACTATTTCACCATTGCTTCTTTCTTTTTCTCAGGAAGTGTCTATATTATTTCTTTTATATAAATAAAACATATTGAGGAGGCTAGAAATAACATTTAGGAGGCGACCACAGAGAGACTGTAGATGAGGATTGATGGTGTATGTACTTTATAGGTAGAGAGCAGCCAGGACAGTTCTTCCAATGCTTTGAGCTGATCTGGGATGTGTGTTGCTTAGGGTCTCTTTCTAGTCAACAGAAATGAAATATACCCGTTTTCAGGGTACGAGGTTTTTTTTTTTAACTAGAAAACCTGAAGGACAGCTTCTATTCTGTATTCTGAGCATTAAATGCCCATGGAGTGTTTCTGTTACCTGTGTCTATATTCAACCACACATTGTTGAACACTGTTTAAGTGTACATTAATTTTGGGCAGAGGTGGACTGCCCAAAGTCATAAGAAGAAAATTTTTATAGAAAGAAATGACTGGAAGGACCTGTATATTTCACTTCCTTGTTATCTAAGACAGGATATAGCTTCTCCTGGGCGACAGGAAATGTTATTTCCAGGCTCATGAGAGAGCTATACTTGGTGAGGAACAAGGCATTGGGTATTAGTCACTGCTCAACCATTCCTTCTTCCACACAAGCCGCTTCATGTTTAATGGGCAGCTGATACTTGTATCTACTGAATGCTTCTCAAATGCTTTTTAAAATTCCCATTCCAAATGATGGAGGAGATACTAACATCCCAGCAGGAATGAGGCACTGCT
Source organism: Psammomys obesus (assembly GCF_907164565.1). Classification (NCBI taxonomy): domain Eukaryota; kingdom Metazoa; phylum Chordata; class Mammalia; order Rodentia; family Muridae; genus Psammomys; species Psammomys obesus. The sequence continues at coordinate 6,493,902 of NW_026585742.1, forward strand.
ACTTGGCCATCAGCCAGATGAAACAATGGACCTTAAGAAATTGGAATTTCCCATGGCAGAAGGAAAAGGCTAAAGCATAGTGCCAGCTAATGGGACACGGGGAGGGAGCTTCCAGACAGAGATTTTATACAATCTGACAATTTGTCGGATGAGGCAGGCAAGATGGGAGCTGAGTCAAAGATGGGCCAGGAATGGATGAGACTGTAGCTTGACTGGGACTGTTTAATTGTTCATCCTGCCCTCTATGTAAACCAAAGCTTCGTGGTAGGACGTCAAGATGTCCTTGTGTGTGTGTGTGTGGGGTACTGCAACTCTTTATTTTCTTTCCATTGCGGCCACATAGAATAAACCTTCTTTTCCTGCTTTTAAGCATTATCTGTTTATTAATTGGACCGTTGGAGACACATGGGTAAGCCTGGTTTGCTGGGGCTGACACCTCATGTTCTAATAGCCCTGGTAAAAGGAGTGGAAGCTATAATCAATCTCATTGCTTGATGAATCTGTATTTGTTTCTACAGATACCTTTTACCTGTGCCAGGAGAGATAGCAGTCTCCTACAGGAGTCACATGAAAGCAGCAGAAAACTTACAGTGATGTCCCTTAAGATGGTGTCATCGGAGGAGGAAGAAAACAGGGAACAGGACAGGAGCCTATCACAGAGGGCCTCTGAAAGGCTCTACCCTGCAGGGTATTGAGGCAGATGCTGAAACTCATAGACAAACTCTGGGCAGAGTGCAGGGAATCTTATGAAAGAAGTGGAAGATAGTAAGACCCAGAGAGAACAGGAGCTCCACAAGGAGAGCAACATGTCCAAAAAGTCTGGGCACAGGGGTCTTTTCTGAAACTGATACTCCAGCCAAGGACCACTCATGGAGATGGCCTGGAACCCCTGCATGGAGATAGCCTATGGCAGTTCAGTGTCCAAGTGGCCTCCATAGTAATGGGAACAAGGACTGTCTCTGACAAGAACTGATTGGCCTGATCTTTGATCACCTCCCCCTGAGGGGGGAACAGCCTTACCAGGCCACAGAAGAAGACAGTGCAGCCACTCCTGATGAGACCTGATAGACTAGGATCAGAGGGAACGGGAGGAGGACCTCCCTTATCAGTGGACCCGGAGAGGGACAGGGGTGGGGAAGAGGATGGGTGGGATTGTGAGGGGAGGATGGAAGGATGTACAGGGGGGATACAAAATGAATAAACTGTAATTAATAAAAATAACAAAAAAATAAAAAAGAATAAAGCTGTTATGAACATAAAAACAAGATGGTGACCAAAACCATGGAAACACTGTGGTCAGATCCCATGCAGATGAAGAACCTGCTGCCCCTACCCCCACCCCTGCCCCGGAAACTTGGTTTCCATGGCAGCGCTACCTGGGGAGTTGATAGCAACATCTCTGAAATGGTGTGTATTCCATTTTTAAACAAAGAAGTTAACACAGCATATTTGGAATAGCATGAACTTTCACACAAACTAGCATGCCTCAAATCTAAATTCTAATGTGTGTCAAGAGGAAAAAACACCCTCTTCATGCTGCTTTTCAACTAGAATGTGAGGAAAACAATACCAAACTTATTCTCAGGAGATACTGTAAATAGGAACTCACTGCAAAGTTGGTTTAGTGTGTCCACCCTTTTGGCACTGTTAATACTACAGGACTCAAGGAGAAATATTACTGACCCAAATTATGACAAAATTGAAGCAAGCGTTATTGTACACATCAGAGCCCAATCTGCAGCTGTCTTCTCCTAGGGCCCTTCATGAAACCATCCTTGAGCCATTGTCTCAAGCCCTTTTTATAGGAAAAAAACTCTACGGTGGGGATTTTGCACATAAGTGTGGGTATAGAAGTGAGACCAGGTAGTTAAGGAAAGTGGGTCAGGTAACAACATTTTTGAGAACAGGTGGCTCTGGGGTTAATTTTTGTATATTCTGTCATTACTGGAGTAGGGTTAGTCCAGCTCCAATAGACAGAAACAAGCTTGCTTGCTTCCTTGCTTCTCTTCTTCCTTCCTTCCTTCCTCTTCCTTCCTTCCTTCCTTCCTTCCTTCCTTCCTTCCTTCCTTCCTTCCTTCCTTCCTTCCTTCCTTTCTTTCCTCCTTCCTTCCTTCCTTCCTTCCTTTCTTCCTTTCTTTCTTTCTTTCTTTCTTTCTTTCTTTCTTTCTTTCTTTCTTTCTTTCTTTCTCTCTCTCTTTCTCTCTTTTTTCCTCTGGCTTTTTTGTCTTCTGTTTTATCCATGGTAAGAAATTTTTTAAAAAAGTATTCATATTATTTACTTTACATCTGCATCACAGTCCCCTCCCTCCTCTCCTCTTTCTCTCACCCTCCTTCCCCCTTTCTCCTCTTCTCTCTCCCCTTCTCCTCAGAAAAGGGGAGCCCCCTTTACAACCCCCCCATGCCCATCAGATCTCATCAGGACTTAGAATATCCTTTTCTACTGAGGCCAGACAAGACAGCCCAGATAGGGGAAAGTGATCCAAAAACAGGCAATTGAGTCCATGTTAGATACAACCCTGCTCCCCTTGTTGCTAGAGGACCCAACTTAAGAACAAGCTGTCCATCAGTTACATATGTGTTCTGGGTCTATGTCCGTTCCATGCAAGCTCTTTGGTTGAGGCTTCAGTCTCTTTAAGTCTCTATTGGCCTAGGTTAGTTGACTGTGTTGGTCTTCTTATAGAGTTCTTATCCCCTTTGGTTCTTCTATCCTTTCCCCAACTCTTTAGTAAGACTCACTTAGCTCCACCTAATGTTTAACTATGGGTCTCAGATCTATTTCATTCTGATGTTGGGTGAAGCCTCTCAGAGGACAGTCATGTTAGGCTCCAGTCTGCAAGCATAGCAGAATGTCATTAATAGTGTCAGGGGTCGTCTTTCTCCTACGGGGTGAATCTCAGGTTGGTCCAGTCACTGTTTGGCCATTCCCTCATTCTCTGTTTTATCTTTATCCCTGCACATCCTGTAGGCAAGGTAAATTTGGGGTCGAAGGTTTTGTAGGTGGGTTGGTGTCTCCTTCCCTTCACAGGAAGTCCCTCCTGCCTCCGTAGCAGGAGACCTCTTCAATCTCTATGTTCCCCGCAGCTAGGATTCTTAACTAGAGTCACCCTCCAATCATCCCGGAAGCCTACCTGTCGAAGGTCTCCAGCCTATCTCAGCCTATCTCTGAAGCCTACCCCTTCAATTTCCCTTCTCTCTCCCAGCCCTCTCACCTCCCATTCCCACTCTCCCCACATCTGATCCTCACCTTCGTTCTCCTCCCCACACCCTCTCCCACCAAGTTCCCTCTCTCGGTCCACTTTCAACACCCATTCTTATTCCCCTTCTGAGTGGAATTCAAGTACCATCTCGTGGGCCTTTTTTGTTGCTTAGCTTCTTTGGACCTGTGAATTATAGCCTGGTTATCCTGTACTATATGGCTAATATCAACTTATAAGTGAATATCTACTTATATGTGTATCTTTCTGGGTCTGGGTTACCTCACTCAGGATGATCATTTTTATTTCCTATCTATTTGTCTGCAAATTTCATGATGCTATTGTTTCAATAGCTAAGTAATACTCCATTGGGTAAATATACCATATTTTCTTTATCCATTCTTCAGATGAGGGAAATCTAGATTGTTTCCCGTTTCTGAATATTACGAATAAAGCTGCTATAGTTGAAAAAATGGTCCCTGTGGTATGGTGGAGTATACTTTGGGTATATGCTCAAGAGTGGTATAGCTGGGTCTTGAGGTAGAACTATTTCCAGTTTTCTAAGAAAGCACCAGATTGATTTCCAAGTGGTTGTACAAGTTTGCACTCCCACCAGCAATGAAGGAATGTTCCCCTTGCTCCACATTGTTTTTTGCTAGCATGTGCTCTCATTTGTTTTTTGTTTGTTTGTTTTATTTTAGCCACTCTGACTGGTATAAGATGGAATCTCAGAGTTATTTTGACTAGCATTTCCCTGATGACTGAGGATGTTGAACATTTTTTTAAATTTAATTTTATTTATATATTTATTTATTGCAATTTATTCACTTTGTATCCCTGCTGTAGCATCCTCTGTTCTCTTCTCCTAGTCCCACCCACCATCCCTTTTCTCCCACTAGGCCCTTTCCCCAGTCCTCTAATAGGGGAGGGCCTCCTGCCTTTCCCTCTGATCATAACCTATCAGGTCTCATTAGGACTGGCTGCATTGTCTTCCTCTGTGGCCTGGCAAGGCTGCACCCCCGCCCCCAGAAGGAGGTGATCAAAGAACCAGCCACTGAGTTCATGTCAGAGCCAGCCCCTGTTCCCTTTACTAGGGAACACACTTGGAAACTGAACAGCCAATGGGCTTCCTTTCAGCAGGGGGTCTAGGTCCTCTCTATGCATGTTTCTTAGTTGGAGTATCGGTCTCTGCAGGCCCTCCTGGCCCCAGGTATATTGGCTCTGTTGTTTTCCTTGTGAAGTTCCTTTCTCCTCCAGGTCTTTCTCTCTCCCTTTTCTTCCATAAGGATTCAGCACTCTGACCAAAGTTTGGCTATGAGTCTTGGTATCTCCTTTGATACTCTGGTGGGTAGAGTCTTTCAGAGATCCTCTGTGGAAGGCTCCTGTCCTGTTCCTTGTCTTCTCCTACTTCCATTGTCTATCCTGTTTGCCATCCTGAATGAGGATTAAGCATCTTCCCTAGAGTACTTCTTGTTGTCTAGCTTCTTGAGGACTATAGATTTTAGTATGTTTATCCTATATTATATGTCTAATATCCACTTATAAGTGTGTATATATAATTTGTGTCTTTCTGCTTCTGGGTTACCTGACTCAAGGTGATCTTTTCTAGTTTCCACCATTTGATTTCCTTGTTTTTAATGATTTCATGATTTCCTTGTTTTTAATTGCTGAGTAGTATTCCATTGTGTAAATGTACCACACTTTCTGTATCCATTCCTTCAATGAGGGGCATTCAGGTTGTTTCTAGATTCTGGCTATTATGAATAGAGCTGCTACAAACATTTTTTTTTAAAGTACTCCAAACAAGGACCATGCATGGAGATAACCTAGAACCCTTACACAGATGTAGCAGATGGCAGTGCAGTGTCCAAGTAGGTTTCCTAGTAAGGAGAACAGGGACTGTGTCTGACATGAACTCAGTAGCTGGCTCTCTGATCACTTCCCCCTGATGGAAGAGCATCCTTACCAGGCCACAGAGGAAGACAATGCAACCAGTCCCGATGAGATCTGATAGGCTAGGGTCAGATAAAGGGGAGGAGGACCTCTCCTATCTGTGGACTTGGAGAGGAGCATGGGAGGAGCTGAGGGAGGGAGAGTGTGATTGGGAGGAAATGATGGAGGGGGCTATAGCTGGGATACAAAGTGAATAAACAGCAAATAATATAAAAATAAAAAGGAAAAAAGTGCTCCTCAGCAATTAGAGTTTCTTCTGTTGAGAATTCTGTTTTGCTCTGTACCTCATTTTTTATATTGGGTTATTTGTTTTGTTGGTGTTTAATTTCTTGAGTTCTTTACATATTTTGTATATTAACCCTCTGTTGGACGTAAGATTGGTGAAGATATTTTCTCAATCTGTAGGCTGCCATTTTGTTCTGTTAAGAGTGTCCTTTGCCTTACAAGAGCTTTTCAGGTCAGGAACAAGTTTTATATTACACAGAAACTTAACTTGAATACAGTCTCAAAATGGTTCCTAGGAACAAAATGGAGATTGGCTGGTTTCTAAACTACTGAGATAGGATGTCTTCATTTACAAAGTTCATGGTGAAGAACTAAGCTTTTGAGATACAGCATACCCTCCAACTCACAATTATTTTACTTTTTAGATTCATATTCTTTTACATGTATGACTGTTTTGCCTGTATGTATGTATGTGCGCTGTGTGTATGCCTGGTGCCACAGACTCAAAAGAGGACACTGAATTCCCTGAATCAAGTGGTTGCGAATCATCATGTAGATTCTGGGAACTGAACCCAAGTCATCTGCAAGAGCAACAAGTGCTCCTAACTACTGAGTCATCTTCGAACTCCTCATAATGTTTTAAGTAAGTTTGTGATTATGTTTTTTTGCCATATCCATAGCTGTCCTTAGATACAGATTGTGCTACATCAAGGTCTGGATGTACCCATTGGAGAAGTGTGAGTGTGGGTGAGAGAGGGAGAGAGAGAGAGAGAGAGAGAGAGAGAGAGAGAGAGAGAGAGAGAGAAAGAGAAGTGGACTCTCCTTAGCATTTGGGCTTCATTTACAGAAGGAGAGATGTTGGGGTGAGGTTTTGCCTCAGTATGGAGGCTTCATAGGTCAGCCTTGATCAGGCTGGAGTTGTCCACAGTGATTAGATATTCAAGTGTTTTAAATAATTTTGGGGTTTTCTGCAGAAAAAGTTAATGTAATGTGTATGTAATATCAGCTGGAGGAGAAAATTATGGCCCATTGCAGCTGGGCAACCTTGCCCATGTTCCTACAGCAGAAAGTGGTTGAATCGGGATTTGATAAATCTCAGACAGAAAATGTAAAATTTACACAAAAGAATTAGACTATCATTACAGATAAATACAGTGCATGTTTCCTGATATCACGAGAAGCTCAGAGGACTGGAGAAGGGACAGCATCCTGCCTGTGTTGACAGGATGGCTTTGCTGCTTCCCAGCTGGGTGAGCTGTAAGGATTAAGCGAGGAATTTCTGTGAGCACGATTCATCTGATGATTGGAAAAGGATAGTACAGGTTAGCCATTAATGATAAAACATTGCCGCCGCAGATGGCTGAGTAACCAATCAATCTGCATGATTGATATTGGTACATTAATTGCTTTAAAAACCTGAGAATCTTGGCTGTATTTATTCCTATCAGGTGAATTTGCAGCTATGCTTTTGGTCTTGCATGGTGGTTCTGATGAATAGGTGTGTGTGTGTGTGTGTGTGTGTGTGTGTGTGTGTGTGTGTGTGTAAAGAGAAGAGGGGAATTCTATTATAAATTTTTGTAACAATTAGCAAATTTCAGCTCACTTAATAATGCAAAAACATAGCTTATTCTGCATGAGATTTACTTGTATTCTGAAATATCCACTGGAGAATCCAAGTAAGTTTTCAAAACAATTGCATTTATGGAGTAGTCCTGATCAAACAGTAGATGACCTGTGCAAAAAGCAGACATATATAGGACTTATTTCTATTTGACCGGTGATTGTAATCATAGCTATTCTTCAAGGAGTTAGCATGACTTTTTCAGTGACTTCCTGCCCTGATATTCCCCTGCATAATTTTTGTCGACATAACTTCCATCTGTATTTTTTTTTTTACCATTCTTTCCTATCTTAGCTGGTACCTGTCTATTCATTCATTCATTCATTCATTCATTCATTCATTCATTCATTTTTACAGAAAATAGGTTTTTTAAATTATAAGTATATTCTTATTAGGGTTTTTCTTCCTTCTACTCCTCCCAATTGCTCCTCACTTCCATTCCCATTTGGATCTATCCCCCTTCTGCCTCTCATTAGAAAACAAACAGGCACAGCTCAGGCTAATGAGGATATCCAGCAAAGGGAGCACTCATCCATTGCTAGTGGGAGTGCAAATGTGTACGGCCACTGTGGCTATCAGTGTGCAGTTCCTCAGAAAGATGGAAACAATCTACCTCAAGACCCAACTATACCCCCCTCTGGCATATAATAAAGGATGCTTCATCGTTCAACAACGGCCCTTGCTCAGCTATGTTCATCAGTGCTTTATTTATAACAACCAGAAATTGGAAACAACATAAATGTTCCTAAACTAAAGAATGAATAAATAAATAAAAATGTGATACATTTATACAATGGAGTATAATCAGCTGTTAAAAATAATGATATCAAGAAATTTGCAGGGAAATGGATAGAGCCAGAAAAAAAAATCATCCTGAGTGAGATAATCCAGATACAGAAAGCTAAATATGGTATGTATTTGCTTATATGTGGATATTATCTGTTAAGTAAGCAATAACCAAGCTACAATCTGAGACCAGAGAGGTTAGTATAGAGGAAAGGACTGGGGGAGTCTAGGATCTCACTGGAGTAACCAATCAATCTGCATGATTGATATTAGTACATTAGTTGAACAGACTTTATGGGTGGGCTGGGGGCAGCAGGGACAGAAATGGGAAAACTAGGTGGGAAGGGGAAGGGAGGTAAGATTGAGGAAGGAAATGCAGGGAAAGACAGCTAAAATTAGGGGGCATTTGAGGGAGTGCAGTGGAAACTTCCTAAAATACATAAGAGCAATCTTAATGAATTCTGCAAATAATGAGGAAGATGGAAACCCAACTGGCCATCTCTTGTCACACTCAGAGCTTTCAGTACTAGGACTAGGTTGCATCCAACTGAATTGTTGGCTGAAGGGCTCCATGGAAATCTGAAAACAACCTAGGCTATTGCTAAAACAGTGGGTTGCTCTCCACAGAATGACAGCAATTGCTGAAGACAACACTCACATAAGTCAATGACTATAGAGACAAGAGCTGGTGCCTACAAAGAACCTTCATTCCTATGTTCTAGTGTCTTTAGTATTGGAAGACACTCTGCATTCTATAAAAGAGAAACATAAAAACCAACCCAGCCACAAAATCTTTGATCTGTAATGTTGCCCTGCCTGCAAAATATATTAGGGCAATGGTTGCACAAAGCTTGTGGGAATAACTAACCAACATCTGATTTGACTTAAGGCTCATTCCACAAAATAGTACCAACACCCGACACTGCCTGAGTGACCAAGAACCAGAGACTGAATAGCAGAGAGACCTAGAGTGAAGAAAAAAAATTAGTGAATAAAATGATATTCTGCGGTGCTATACTCATAGGTCACTTCCTTGCTCAGCTGTCACCAGAGAAGCTTCCTCCTGCACCAGATGGGAACAAATATAGTGACCCACAGCTAGATATTACACACAGAGAGAAGCCTTAGAATACACATTCTAAATGAGATGTATCCATAAAATCTCTTCAGAGCTCAGGGATTCCCACAGAAGATGAAGAAGAAAGACTGTAAGAGTCAGAGACACTAAAGGTCAACAGAAGAACAAGTCCCTCAAAATCAACTGTGAAAACCTCATATGATCTTGCAGAGACTGAAGCAGCAAGAACAGGGCATACACTGTTCTGCACAAGATTCTCTGTGTATATATTATAGCTTTCAGTTTAGTGTTTTTATGTAACTCCTGGGGTCTCTGATTTGTGTGCCTTTTGGGGATGGGAGACCGTTTTTCTTCTGTTGGCTTGCCTTGCTCAATTTCAGTATGATGGGTTTTCTTTTATTATATTTTATTTTGTTATTTTTTGTTGTTGTTATCTATTAAAAGCCTGTTCTTTTCTAATGAGGTACAGCAAAAGAATGGATCCTGATAGGAGGGTAGATGGGGAATAACTAAGAGGAGTAGAGAAAGGGAAAATTGTATTCAGGGTATAATGTATGAGAAAAAGAATCTATAGTCAATAAAAGGGAAAAAGAAAAAAACAAACAGGAATCTAAGCGACAAGGTTCTTCCCCACTTTTTCTTCTAAGCAGTTCAGTGTGTCTGGTTTTATATTGAGGTTTTTGATCCACTTGGACTTTAGTTTTGTGCAGGGTGATAAGTATGGATCTATTTGAATTTTACTGCATGTAAACATCCAGTTAGACCAGCACCATTTGTTGAAGATGCTATCTTTTTTCCATTGAATGGTTTTGGCATCTTTGTCAAAAATCAAGTGTCTCCAAGTGTGTGGATTTATTTCAGGGTCTTCTATTAGATTCCATTGATCCACCATTCTGTTTCTATGCCAGAACCATGCAGTTTTTGTATTGTTGCTCTATAGTGCAGCTTGAGATCAGGGATGGAGATACTTCTATTCCCACCCTCTACCCCACCCCACCCCCACCCTGGTACACTTTTTCTGCAAGTTTTCTACTGATCTCTAAGGGGGGGGGATTGAAGGAGACACATCAATCACTCTACAGAGTGTCTGGATGTGGGTCTCTGTATTTGTTCCCATCTGATGCAGAAGGAATCTTCTCTAATTGAAGAAGTCACTTATCTATGAGAAAAGCAGAGAGAGTGTCACTAGGGAATCATTTTATTTTCCTTTTAGTACAGTGGTTCTCAAACTTCCTAATGCTGCAACCCTTTAATACAGTTCTTCATGTTGTGGTGACCTTATCACAAAATTATTTTCATTGTTGCTTCAAAGCTGCAAATTTGCTACTGTTATGAATTATAATATAAATATTTGATATACAACTTCTGCGAAAGGGTTGCTCAACTCCCAAAGGGGTTTGACCCACAAGTTGAAAACCACTGTTTTATTAGAACAGTAGTATTTGGGTTACCCCTAAATCCCTAGGATATCTAGTCTCAGGTTCTTGGTTATTCAAGGAGTGTCAAATATGAGTTAGGTCTCATGGAGCAGGCCTTAAGTCGAGTCACATATTGGTTGGTTACTCACAAGCTTTGTGTCACTATTGCACTAGTATATCTTCTAGGTAGGACAACATTGCAGATCAAATGTTTTGTGGTTGGTGTGTATGTTTCTCCTTTACAGCACACAGAGTACCTTTCTGTATCAAAGACACTAGAATGTAGGAGTGAAGGCTGTATGTAGGTACCTTCTTGACTTTTCTATGTTCACTGAGTTATATAGGTGTTATGTTCAACAATGTGGACTTCCTGTCATTTTAAAGAGAGCAACCTATAGTCTTAGCAGGAGCCCAGGCTGTTTTAGAAATCCCATGGGCTTTTTTAGTTAACAATTCAATTAGGTGTAACCCTTTTCCAGTATTGGAAACTTCATTTGGTGACAAGAGATGTCCACTTATGGCTCTGTCTCTCCTATTATCTGGTGGTTTCATTTACATTGCTTTCACATATGTATATATTAAGTTTTCATATTACCACTCAGTAACCCATAATTTCATCTTCCCCCCTCATGCCCCTCTTTCCTTCCTCTCCTCAAATTATCTTTCTATTCCAGTAGCACCCCCCACTCATGGTCATCAATAACTATTCACTTACTTAACAGCTAATATCCATATATAAGAAATTGCATACCGTAGTTATCTTTCAGGGTCTGTATTACCTCACTCAAGATGGTATTTTTTCTAGTTCCATCTATTTATTTGTGAAATTTATCTGTGAATTTCTTTCTTTTGCAGGAATGATGGAGACAGGGTTTCTCTGTATAGCTCTGGCTATCCTGAAACTCACTCTGTAGACCAGGCTGGCCTCAAACTCATAAAGATCTGCCTGCTTTTGCCTCCCAAGCACTAGGATTAAAGGTGTACACCATCACCATGCATCTGAATTTCATTTTTTAACAGCTGAGTAATTGTTCATTGTGTAAATGTACCACATTTTTTTTTTTATCCATTCATCTGTTGATGGACATCTAAGTTGTTTGTATTTTCTGGCCGTTATAAATAGAGCAGGAAACATGGCTGAACAAGTGTTTTCGTGGTAAGACAAAGTGTCCATGGGTATATGCCCCAGAGTGGTATAGCTGAATCTTTAGGTAGATCGATTATGTCTTCCTGAGAAACTGCCACAATGATTTCCACAGTAGCTGTTAAGTTTATTTTTCTCCAGCAATGAATGCATATTCCTCTTATTCCACATCCTTGACAGCATGAGCTGTTACTTGTTTTATTGATCTTAGCCACTCTGACAGGTATAAGAGGAAATCTCAAAGTAGATTTGATTTTTATATCCTTGATGACAATTAAGAATGTTGAACATTTCTCTTAAGTTTCTTAGTCATTAGAGTGTTTTCTTTTGTGGATTCTCTGTTTAGATCTATACCTCATTTTTTAATTGGGTTATTTGTTTTCTTTATTCTTTTGAGTTCTACATATATTTTGAATATTTTCACTCTATTGGGTGTGTAGATGATAAAAAACAAAATCCATTCTGTAGACTGCTGCTTTGTTTTAATGACAGTGTCCTTTTCCATGCAGAAGCTTGTCAGTTTCATGTGGTCTCGTTTATTAATTGTTGATTTTAATGCCTATGTTAGTGGTGTTTTTGTTCAGAAAATCTTTTCTTGTACAAATGAGTTCAAAGATATTCCACACTTTCTCTTTTGTCAGATTCAGTGTATTTGCTTTTGTGTTGAGGTCTTTGCCTCATTTGGAATTGAGTTGTGTGCAGGGTGATAAATGCAGATTTGTTTGCATTCATCTACATGCATATATTCAGTTTGACCAGAACTATTTGTTGAAGATGCTCTCTCTCTCTCCCCCAATGTCTAAGTGTGTGTGTTTCCATATGAAGCTGAGAATTGTCCTTGCAAGATCAGTGGAGAATTGTGCTGGAATTTTGTTAAGGACTGCACTGAATCTCTGTGGGACTCTGCTATTAAGGTCAAAGTCTGGCATTTCCAGAAAGCCTCTGAGCTTAGTGTAAGACAACAAGCTACCTTTCTCATAGGGGTTCCCTCTTCACCTAATCTGGGGAACCCAGTGTCCCACAGCCCTCAGGACCATTAAAAGCTCAACCCTTCCCTGATAAGAAACCCATTCAACAAGCACCAAGGGATTCTAGGGAAATACCCACCCTATGATATGTGTTGGTGCCTTGGCTTTCAACCAATGACCTTTAACTGTACTTGCGTTCCCTCCCCCCAGGATAATTAAGTACTGCTTTCCCCTTCTTGTGATAGGGCTGTGTTGTTACATGTAGATTAAGTATTCCTGGAGACCCTAGCTCCAGCGAACCAAACACATTCACCCTCAGAATCCTTCCCGGTTTATAAGTCCCTGATTCATGAAATAAACTCTCTCACTCCACTCCTCAGTCATCACCCCTGGAGACTCATCAGCTTCTGGATCATGGGGCTTGACTGCTGGTCAGGCAGCATGTGCTACTTTCCTCCTGGAGAGTCTGCTATTCACCAGCATGCAGAACTGCGTCGGCAGCCATTGACCTGAGTCCCGCCAGAACTTTGTCTCACTAGACCTGCCTCCTGGTTGACTTTGGGCTTTTGCCTAAAACCGTGCTGTTAACATAAGTAGCTTAACTGGAGGCTTGTAACACTGAAGTGTCATCACAGGCTTTTGGAACACCTGAGTTTCCACTGCCATCTGGTATAACAATCTCGTTTTAAACAGCTAATTGTAAGAACCAATGGAAAACTCATTTCCACCTTTCCGGTGAAACTGGGAGCTTCAGCCAGCATATGGGCCTCACCCTGAGCGCTCTGACCATTCCTGGGAGAAACAGAACCTTTGATCCTGGGAGTTCCTCTGAATCTTTCTGGAAGCAAACAGTGCCTGGACCTGCCTGTGGGAGAAACTCACACATCTATTTCCCACCCTGCAGCCTGCAGTTGGGAAACATAGGAAGGAGTTTTATCATGAATGGACATTGGATTTTGTTAAAGGCCTTTTCTCCATCTAATGAGATGAACATGTGAATTTTGTCTTTCAGTTTGTTTACATTGTGGGTTACAATTATCAATTTATGCATGTTGGATTATTTCTAGGATGCAGCCTACTTGATCTTGTTTGCTTTCTGTGGCTCAAATTTTAGCTGCATCAGTATTGACTGATGGCTGGTGAAAACAGATGGAGGTGAGATGCAGAGACTTGGATTCACCAGAGATTTCTGATTTTCTCTGCTTGGGACAAAGCCTTAGAACACTACCTTTGTTTGTTTGTTTGATTTTTTTGTTATTGTTGTTGATTCTTTGTGAATTTTATATCATGCACCTTAAATCCATTCATCTCCCAGTTCCTTTTTATCTTCTTTCTGCCCTTGCAACCTCCCCCTCCAAAAAAAAAATGTTTTTTTAAATCTTATCATGGAAGCTGTAGTGTGTCACACAGTATACCCTTTTGAGCACACATCTCTAGTTGCAAATGTTGAATACAATGAGTTATTGGTCTGGTTTGAGGCCTCTAGCTTCTGCTATACTATCAACACTGAGATTCCTTTTGGAAATCCTGTTGTTTCCCTGTTTCATGGAGATCCTGCAGCTTTGGATCTGCAGGACTGGTCTTTTCACACATTCCAGCAGTACATAGATGGTGTAGATGTTGGTGTGGAGCAACTCGTAGCCCTGGATCTGGGCTTGGCTGGTAGCTAGCTTTGTCAGCAGGGCAGCTGACCCTCACCACCAGTGTGAGTTCTCCAGCACTGCCCCAGTTAGCTTACCCAAAGCTTAAGTTCACAAGGGTATGGGAATAACTCTACTGTGCTGCCCAGGTGAGAGGTGGAGGGGCAAGGAAAGCTTTTCTGTTCTCATGATCCTGGTATCAGCTCTTCTGCCCACTTCAGGGGGAGAGAAGCAAAGAGTGAGGGGGAAGGGCATCTCTCCCTTCCCTACAACATAGCATGGTAATGAGGGGCAGGGACAGCTCTCCTACACACAAACCCTTGAGGTTGGCTTACCCAAGCCCCCCATACCAAGGCCAGCTTTCCCCAGTGATGTAGCCAGTGAGGGGCAAAGTCCAGCTCTGTGCAGCTCTTAGATATCAACATAGTCCCAGATGGCAGCCCAGACCAGGCACACATGCATGGCTTTTGGGCCATGGGCATTGATTGGCAAAAAAACTCTGCTGCTGCATGGACACAAGCCTAGACATGACCCTTAGTGGCACATGGGCTGGGACTTCACCATGGCCTCAGGTGGTGTCACAGGCTACTCACATCATGCTCTTCATCCCCATCCTTGCATCTCCAGATCTGCCTTTCTTCATGTTATTCAAGCTGTTTCACTTCTCTTTCTCTTCCATTTCACCAGCCTACAATTGCACATCGTAGTGGCTCATGCTGTGGGTAGTGTTTCTGAGTGTCTTTAAATATTTATCCAACCCAAAGATTCCAAAGGAAATAAATCCCTGGTCAAAGCTAAACACAACACAGTAAACTGTATTTCAACAAAGAGCCATCCAGTCTCATGGTTGAAACCACTACTGCAACAAACCATAGAGATTAGTAGATAGTCCAATGATGAGAAGTAAAGACAGCAGGACATGTCAAGTCAGTTGTGGGTCTCCACTCTGCAGGTCCTGTTCTTCTTCCTGGGCTAAGATACAGCTCTAGGAGTCACAGAAGTTCACATGTGGTTGATTTTCTCAAAGGAAGAAGGCATAGGTCCACTAACACTTGTATTTGTTACCCGTTCTATTGATGGACAGTATAATTCACCATTTTCCAATGAGCAAGAACAGCAATTTCCTTCTCTTACTTCCTGTCCTGCCTTCTGGAGACTTCCTGTCTCCATTTCCACCTCACTTCATAGCACACGAACTACTCGGCTTCATCTTCCATTTCTCCACTGCCAATTTGCTTGCTTCTTTCTTTCCCATCATTCTACCACCTACTTATGCACTTGTCAACACACCTAACCCATTGAGGGCTGGGAAGTATCAATGTTTTCCAGCATGCCCAGGCCCTCTGGGGACCCAAGCTTAGGCTGCATGTCAAGCTTTACCTTCTTAGTAAGTTTCCAGGTAACATTTCTTCTCTGTGTTAAGACTGATAAAAAAAATTTTATTGTCGTTGTCATTTCGACTGAAAGAGGACATGCAAAAATATAAGTCCTCTTGAACTGCACACAATTTATGTAGATTCACAATTCATCTTGGAAAAGGAAGTGTAATGATACACTGTTGATTATGTGTGAAGGCAATCTAAATGAAATCCACAAATAACAAGGGAGACAGTCCCAGATGGCAATGTTTTGTCACCATATGAAGTTTCCAGTATGGAGACTGAGTTACATCTAATTGTGTTGTTGTCCAAAGGTGTCCTATTTGAATCCTCAACAACCCAGGATGTTGCCAAGATTATAGGTTGCTCTCCACAAACTAATGGTAAGATTATGTTGCTGAAGACAACATCTATACAACTCACTGAACATTGAGTAGCTGAACTGGTGCCTACATAGAGCTTTCACCCTATGTTCTAGCATCTTTGATACAGGAATTGTATTCTGCACACTACCAAAAGAGAAACATAAACACCAAGCCAGGAACAAATGCTTTTTTCTACAATGATGTCCTGCCTTCAAGTTATGCTAGTGCAATAGTGGCACAAAACTTGTGGCACAAATCAATGTCTGACTTGACTTAAGACCTACTCCATGAGATGTAACCCATACCTGACGCTGCTTGGGTAATCAAGAACCAGAGACTAGATAGCCCAGAGACATAGGGTAAAACCAAATGCTACTGCTCTTAAAAAAGTAAAAAAAAACAAAACAAAAGCAGTAACAAAATGATCCCTAATGCCATTGTCCTGTAATCATAGATCAGTGCCTTGCTCAGCTCATCAGAGAAGCTTCCTCCTGAAGCAGATGAGAACAAATACAGAGACTCACCACTAGACATTATGCAGAGAGTGAGAGACCTTGGAACACTCTGTCCTAAATTAAATGTCTAATTTCTCCCCTCAGAGATCAGGGAACCAC
Source organism: Psammomys obesus (assembly GCF_907164565.1). NCBI lineage: Eukaryota > Metazoa > Chordata > Mammalia > Rodentia > Muridae > Psammomys > Psammomys obesus. Next base: position 6,510,287 of record NW_026585742.1, read on the forward strand.
ACAGAAAAGGAAACAGAAAGAGTATAAGAGTCAGGAGGATGGAGGACGCTAAGAAAATAAGGCCCTCTAAATTAACAAGATCAGCACTCATATGAACTCACAGAGACCAGTGCACAGGTCTGCACCAGATCCTCTGCATACATATTATAGGCTTCCAATTTAGTTTTTTTTTTATAGGATTCCTGAGTGTGTAAATGAATGGGTCCCTGATTCTTGTGCCTTCTCTTGGGCTCTTTTTCTTCTATTTGTTTATTTTGTCCAGATCCAGTATGATAGGTTGCTTTTGTCTTATCTTATTATATTATTATGTTGTAATAAGAATGTGAGGATCTTATGAATAAAAATAATCTGTATTGAAGATTCAGAAATATCCAGTCGGTGGATGACTTGACAAGGTCATTGACATGCCTGTGAGTTACAGTTGGCTGTCTGAATTCTATGCCTTTAGTGTAGTCTCCTTTGATGTCATTGAAAGTATTGTGGTTGACTCTGAGACTTAATATTCAGTGCCACAGGGTAGTGTAGATCAGCTGGGGTCGTGCAAATGAAGGTTCTCACAGTTAAAGCTCTATCAGGGACATTTATGTAGCTAGAATCATTGTTGAGTAAGTGATATTCATTCATATTTGTAAAATAGAAACTGTAAGAGCCAAATTAAACTGGCAATAAAAATGGGCTTTAAAAAGGCACATCAGGTAGCTTCTTACCATTTAAATATAAAGTGAAAATTCAAATACTATGGATAATTGAGAGGCAGCAGGAGCCAGGTCTTTTGGATTAGCCAGAGTAGACCTACTCTATTGTGTCTATACAAACACAAGAATAAATGTGTTTATTTCTTGTATTCCTGAGGAGAAAGCAGCCTCCATTCTTATGGTGACTGGAGGCTCTCCTATCTCTTAGCACTGTGAACTTCATTTGCCTAATGAAGGGAAATTAATCAAGGAGATGTGGGGGAGGGGTGCCTATAATTTCTAGATGTCAGATGTGCCACACTTGCATAAAAGGCCATCTATATAATCGTGGGCATCTGCTTCTCAGATATAACTCAATGCTAAAGAGAACCAGAACTGATTGCAATCATGTAATGAACTGGCTTGACTACTATGATGCTTAGATGAACTTTGTGTGACTATTCTTGAATGTCAACTTGACTTCACTTGGAATTATCTACAACCAAAAGAAAGGCACATCTAAGAGGGATTGTTTGTTTGATTTGAAATTGGAAGACCCACATCTACTCTGGATCTTTGAAGCATAAATACACACCTTTAAACTAGATCTTTTGAGGTAGGAAGACCTGCCTCTAGCCTGGACCACACCTTTTGCTTATATAAGTACATGGAAAAAAGAAGTTTCACTCTTTGCCTGTGTGTTCTTGCCTTTCTAGAAAGTCATTACTTCACTGGCATTAGAGCCTACTTCTTCGAGATCCCAGTATATACTGAAGACCAGCTTAGACATCTTGCCTTGTAGACTGAAAAAACCACTGAATTCTTGAAACTTCTGTTCACAGGCAGCCATCGTTGGACTAATTGGACCATAGCTTGTATGACATTCTAATAAACCCCTTTCTATATAGAGAGATTCATTCTATAAGTTCTGTTACACTAGAGAACCCTGACTAATACAGCTCCTAAAGGATTCTAAGTAGTAGAATGACCTAAAGATGGTTTCACCGTAAAGTCACAAGGGACCTATATATGGGACACTATCTTATGTGTGATACCTATATTTACAACTCTATATGATTGCATGCAGTTTTGATAAGTGGCCCATGGCAAAGTAGGACTCTTTCCTACACACCTGACTCCTGAGTCTGTATTTTAATCATTTTACCAAACTATCTGGGTGATTATGTGTGTAGAGTTCAAGAACTCTAGCTGATTTCTAGGCAATGAGAGGTGTGCTATGCATGCTAAACTTGAGCCAGACAGCTGAAGCGAAATGATCTTTTTCACCACCCATGTTTGAACCGTTCTTCTCTGTTACAAAGTGGATGCCTATGAATTTATTGGGTGAATTGATGCAGGGTGGATTGTTACTATGTTATCCTGTAAATGGCCCTGAGCTGGAAGCCAGGAGCCAAAGTCTACCTAAGCAATTCAGTAGGCGTGATGGACCTTAAGAGCTAGGGGCCAGTAAGGAGTCAGTTTCCATGGGAGGGCAATACTTTTAAAGACATCATCCAGTGCCTGTTGCATTCCCTTCTTATGTGGCCCTGAGAGGACAGAGACAGAAGATGGACCAGTTCTCAGCTGCTGCTCCTCCATAAGGACAAGGGTGAAATAGTACCAATTAAGAGATGTGAAGAAGTACCAGTATTTGTCCTGCCTTTTCTCCTTCTCCACTGTGGCACCTGAAGGATGGCAGGGGAGATGGCCTTTTAATTAGCTTCTGTCAGTGATATACACAGAATTCTAGCTTCAAAAATTTGGAATGAGTCAGGTGAGACTTTTTTTTTCTTTGTAAATATAAAGCCATTTCTGTTGCAGAATTAGTTTCATACATTTGGTGCTATATTACAAGTGTCTAAAAAGTGAGGCAGACTGAAAAATAGCATTGTTTGATTAGTTGGCAGCAAAGTTGCTCTTAGGAGAGAACAAATATGAATTTAGACAAGTGCCTTGCTAAAACACTTAAGATGTAGAAGATGAAGCCTAGGGGAAATGACTAAGAAGGCAAGGGTATTATAAAGGCAAAAGCTGTTATGCAAATATTTTGCATAAGAAACAAACAAGAATTTGAGAAAGAGCAGAAATAAGGAGAGGAAAAACTTCAGGCAATATGGCAGTATGGTAGGAGGACCATCTGGGAGGAGGATGGAAGCCAACAGAGCACAAGGCTGAGGAACCAACTTAGTCTTTCCTTCCTCCTTCTCTCCCTTCCTCCTTTCTTCCTCCTTTCCTTTTCTCCTTCATTTCTCTGTCCATCTTTTCTCCTATCTCCTCCTGTCCTCTGCAGTATACATACCTGGCATTGCCCTTTGGGTTGTATGAAATCAAAACAACCATATGCCAGAGTTTTGAATAAAATTCAAGAAAAGAAAATGTGTTTTTTTTTTCTTAAATAAATGGAGCAAACATGAGTAGCTCAAATGCAAGAGAAGAGAAAGCGACCAAGAGTTGAGCAAGGGCAGGAGCTTACTCAAGAAAGTACTCTTCCCACGTGATATCCAATATTAAGACAAACGAGACTACATTCAAACCATTCTCAGTGGCATATAAGGGCACACCCTGACTTTAAAAACACAGTAGGTTGCAAGCCACTTTTTATTACATGCTTTTATTACAAAGTATAGGTAGATGCTGCTTAGCTACTTTTTAACGACAGAACTCAGTCTCTGGTCAGACACATGGACTGAAACGCTGTCTTTCCTATTTGTAAACTATTCACAGTTACTTTACTCTGTGACATGTTTTTGTTCTTCATAAAGCTTATGATTTATATTTTCTCCTTGGCTTACCTGTTTATCTCTTAACTCAGCAGGGAGCTGATTCCAGCCTTATGTAAAATGACAGGGTTTGTTTACTCTTGCATTTCTATACCCCAATGCCTCCTTGCCTATGTCTTGAGTGAGTGCATAACCCTTTTATCTCCTGTTTTTAAATGTATAAAGAACCAGAGTAGGAGCAGCATTCCTCAAGACACAGTCTGTAAGGAAGGGCCACCCCAGACAATGAGACCAAATATAAGCCCTGATTCACAGTAAGTATCCACCTTCATTGCATGTTAGCCTGTAGTTCTATTCCTTGTATAACCCTATTCTATTCTGTTTTCTTTGCTACTGCTACCACATTGTGTCCTTTGTTAACTGGTAGTTACTGAAGGAGGAAGCAATTGGAATGCCTGCCAGAGCAAGTCAAACAAAAGGTAAAAGAAAAAGAGTGTGGTGGTCTTGAAATGCTCATGCAGGAGGTGAGCTGGAGGAGTCAAAGGAACCAACTCAGCTCATTGGAAGGCACAGTACACAGGGTACACCGAAGAGAAGGAGTTCCAGCCCAAATCTTAGAAATATCTTTGAGACCATTCTTATTTTCAAACTCGAAAACCAACAGGCTTCCAGAGTTCATGGTTAAGAGGTAGCTTCTAACAGCAGCTGCCCTGATCTGTTTGGATAATCTGGGGCTCAGAACCTGAGTACCTAAGGAACTTAGCTCCTTGATGGTGTGCATGAAGGATGGAGATCATCATGAGGATTTCTGGAAAACATGTTTCCAGAGTGATAGAATTGTACAAAAGAGTTACACAGCGGGTTCAGAAATCACGCCAAGGGACTGGTTCCACTTGGGAGGTTTATTGGGGGAAGGGGGAGGGGTCGCAGAGACCATCTCTGGACAAAGCAGGAGAGAAAGAGAGAGAAGAGGAGCTTCGAGTTATCTTATAAGGCAACCCAGAACATGCACAGGTAGTTTCTGGTAGTCAGCGGGTGGTATTGCAGGTAGCCTCACAGATGCTGGATAACCAGTTTGTTGGGTTTCTTAAGATTGACAGTAAAGATGCCTGCTTAAGGATCCCAACACAGAGTCTGTGTGCTAATGAGAGATCATCAGATTGCTTGTTTCAGTTATTTTGCATAATATTGTAAATATTTTAGGTTGGACACCTTAAAGGCATTGTTTTATATGCATATTATTATGTATGCTATTTTGTTATGCCTAGTTCGTGAGACCCCCCAAAGACCAACAGGAATCGACTTTGCTGCAAATACATGAGGGTTTATTTAATACAAGCTCAAGCCCAGTCGCAGCAACTTCCTTGGTGAAGAGGAGTAGTGTGGCATGGCTGTCTAGGGGAAAAAGGTTTTTAAAGGGAAGAACCACAAGTGGTGGATTACATGCTTTGGCATTATATGATTGAGTAAGGGAAATTGACTTTTGAAATGATTGGTTTACTTTAGGCACCAAGACCATAAGTGGTTCTGGCCTGGCTATGTGGGCCAGTTTCCTAGCAACTGTATCTCTAGTGGGCAGGAAAAGAATGCGGTAAGGCTAGTTCCTCCTCTGCAGGTGGCTGGAAGTGTCTCCACCTCACTGGGCTTTGTTCAGGTTTGTACTTTAAACCAATACCCCAAAAATCTAATTGTTAATTCCTTGGTTTCTCAATTTATGTTTGAAGAAAGCAACGTTTTGACAGTGGATATAGGTGAATTACACACCAGGTTGGCACTTTCTTTCCTGAACTCTGTGACCTATGAAAAACCCCAAACCCTCTCTGAACTCACAGACTATTTTATACTTAAGATTAAATACCACTGTAGAAAATTTTTCCTTACAATTTGGGAAGCCTTGAGATTCGGCTTCTTCAAATGATGATTCTCTGTTTCTTCTTTTGGGTTCCTGCTATGTTTCAAGAGTGTCTACAATGGAAGGTACTTCCAACTCAAAGCCCAAAGTAGCAGAATGAAACAATACCAATTATACTCAGGAAATCTTCCTCTATTTCAGACCTGGATCTATTCAAACTCCAAGACACAGAAGAAGATGCGTGGTGGTATGTAGCTTTAATTTTCATGATCATTGCTTCTTGCTCTATTACACCAAACTGTCACATTAAAGGAAACTCCAGCTCCTCAAATTCCAAAAGGCAGTACAAATGTGCATCAAGGAGCTCAGCCTGAATAGTAGGAGAATTCCTTGTGGTTTGATAAAAGCCAGCATTTCTCAGGAACTTGTGAAGTTGGTTCTCATCTACCAAAAGGAGTTATTTCCCTTGCCTCTGGCAAAAGGGATTTATGGCTCCCCAGTTAATCATATACCCTTGGCCTCCCTCAGTCCTTACTCACAAGTACTTGTTATGTATTTCAATACTTCCACTCCAGTCTACTGGCCCTTCCCTCACCCTAGCTACTTACCCTCCTAATAACCCAGCTATTCTCACCTAGTAATGGTGAGAACAACCCAGCTATTCTCACCATTCTCAGCTCCTGCTTCTGCTTTTCTCACTATGCTTTCTCTCTCCTTTATTCCCTGTTATTCTCCTCACTCTCAGAGATAACCCTGGCTATGTCCAGTCTTCTGGGCGTGTCTTTCTTTTTTCCCTGCTCTGGACAATTTCAGATACTTCTGAAAATTTTCTCTCTGGATATTTCCTCTCTCTGATTTACAATTAAAATCTTCTCCTTAACTATGCCATGGAGTAGTTATGTCATTAACTAGTACACAAACCCCAGGTACACCAACATTTAGAAAAATGAGGATGATCCTGGAAAGCTAGATTCTAAATATATTGCTTATGAGAGTTTGAGAGTTGTCTAAATTAATTAGCAAACTGATTCCTTATCAATGTTGTTCTCAGGAATTGTTTGAAGAAATGTTTCCTTGAAAATGAGGGAAGATAAATAGGACAGAGAAAACACAATCAATCATGTCACAATTTGAGAGTTAAGCAAAACACCTGAGACCTTTGCTGTATGCAGACTGGCATATTCCTTCATAGCTCAGTCTGTTCAATCCATTTTCTTGCTATTACCTGAATTATCACTGGTATTGCCACTCTGAGTTTGTTCAGTCAACTGAAATATTCTAGAACCATCTGTGAGTCACTCCAATGTGCATGAGACTCCAAAGTTGGAAGTGAGGATAAGCACTTGCCAAAATACTTTCTGTAAGACTTTATGAAGAAGAAAGTTCATTCATTCATTCACTACTTAATTCATTCATATTTTTGTTAAATATGTATCTAGCTATCTGTCCAACTTTCTGCTATTAATTTGAATTTTGTAACAGGGGTGGTGATTAGCAATAAGTCATAGATTCTTTCATTTGGAAGTAAAGGCCATGAAGCAAAGAGGGGATGAGATTTCCATTTCCCTGTCAGATGGTGCTAAACCACCAAGAATGTGTGGATTTCAGATGCTTCTCTTTGAGAGGAAATGGCTGCTGTGAGTAGCAATCTGGACTAGCATGTTCTTCCCACCACTGGGGACATGAAAGAGTTGGGAAGCTGCTCCTGGGAAGAGCAGCAGACTGTCAGAAAGCAGCTTTGGGGACTCTAAATGGATACTCAGCTCCCCAGGATCTCTTTGATACTGGCCTCCCACTGAATATTCTTTAAGGATTAGATGCCAGTGGAATGTAATGCAAACTAGACACACACTTCCTCTGAAGGAGGATCTCTACACAAAACTCTAAATGTGCCTGCCTAAAATCAAAGCAGTTTACCTAGAATGTCAAACATCTAGGACTGCAGTCTTTGCTCTATTTCCTTAAACATAAGAGATTTATGAAATTTGTATTTGTATTCAGGGCATCATGTATTTGTATTTATCTTCCCCAAAGGCCAGTCTTTTGCTGGCCTGGTGCCAGAAGACTTGAGCTCCACATATGGCCTTCTTGAGTGGATACACTGTTTCACCTTAGAATCACTTAAGGAAAAAAAAAAAAAAAAGAAAGAAAGAAAACTGGAAGTTCATTATCAAGTCAGCCAAAGTATCTGGTCTCTGGGAAAAGCAGTAAGACTAGCCTGAATTCACAGAGAGAGATAGACCTTCACCTGATTTACTTGAGTAGTGGAACAGGAAAGGCGAAGGAGGGGAGAAATCTTGTATAGTAATATTAGGCTTCCTAAAGGCAGCTGGCCACCTTTAAGAGAGTCACTGCCTTCTCTGAAAGTATAAATAACACAGGTTAGCTGACCAGCCATTTCTATTGGTGAGAGGTCTGTCCAGGGTCCTCAGGTTGAACAAGAAACCCCAGTGTTCTGTCATAACTTCCTGCTCCAGGACACTGCAAAGCAACAGATTTGGAGGCTCTCTTGCCAAAATCATCAGTTTAGGAAGGTAGCCCATAGTGTCTGGCCAATGCTGTGGAAGAGAACATGGCCTATGGAAGTGTCTGAGCTCATGCTCACCATTGCATGGGCCCATGTGGTGGTTAGGAAAGTTTTACATTATTACTAGTTCCCACTCATCTTCCTTGGCTTTATTATGGAAACAGTAATACCTAAGTAATATTAAAGGGTAATTGCTCACATGAGGCAATCAATCTAATTCTTAAGTCTCAGGAAGAACTCAATACATGAGAGTTACTATTTTTTTTTTGTTTGTTTCATTTTGCTTCTTCATGTCATGATTTTCCCTTGTGCAAAGACTGGGATTAAAAACTCTGTGGGCAGAGGCTCCAAGATGGCAGTACCAGGTGTAAACTGTCTGAGGAGCAGGACAGCAGTGATTGAACAGTGACGAACAGACTGAACTCTGGTCCCTAAAACACCAGCAATTGCATTTCCCAGGTTAGAGGAAACCCCACGCTGTGGGATGCATTCAGGTTCAGGTCACCCAGCTAAACTCCAGAAGAGTTCCCAATCCCAGCAGGCCATGTTTCTGTTTTCAGCCCAGAGCCACATACCTGCATGATCTGATCATGATCCCAGACTGAACTGAGGGCACCACCACAACAGAGATAGCCAGATGGGTAGAGGCCAGAGTAGAAACACAACCAAAAAAGCCAAACCAATATGGGGCATCTCCAGAACTCAGTTATCCAGGGACAAGTAGCCCTGAACTCCCTAACATAAGTGAAAATCAAGAAGATGACCTCACATCTATGCTTATAAAGAGAATAATGGAGGAAACAAAAAATGCATAAAGAAATGGAGGAAATGGCCATCTATAAAGAAATACAGAAGATTCAGCCAGTTTGTGGCCTTCAGAGAGGAAATGATTAAATCACTGAAAGAAATGAAAGAAACAGAGGAACGTTCAAAAACAGGTGAATGAATTGTAGGAAAATACAGTCAGATAGGTGAAGGAAATCAACAAAACGGTTCAAAATCTGAAGTTAGAACTGGAAAAATCAAAGAAAACACAAACAAAGGCAATCATGGAGAAGAAGAACTTAGGGAAGAAAACAGGAACTACAGAGGTAAGCATAACCAACAGACTACAAGAGACAGGAGAAAGAATCTCAGGTGTGGAAGATACAATGAAAGAAATTGATGTATCTGTCAAAGAAAATGTTAAATCTAAAAAATTCCTGACACAAACCACCCAAGAAATCCAAGACAACATGAAAAGACAAAACCTAAGAATGATAGGAATAGAGGAAAAAGAAGATTCCCTTCTCCAAGGCCCAGAAAATATTTTCAACAAAATCATAGAAGAAAATGTCCCCAATTTAAAGCAGAGACATATAAACATACAAGAGGCCTATAGAACACCTAATAAATTAGACCAGAAAAGAAAATCTTCCTGTCACATAATAATCAAACCAGTAAGTATACAGAACAAAGAAAAAATACTAAAAGATACAAGAGAAAAAGGCCAAGTAACATATAATGGCAAACCCATCAGAATCACATCTGACTTCTCAATAGAGACTATGAAAGCCAGAAGGGCCTGGATGGATATCATGCAGACCCTTTAGAGAACACAGATGTCAGCCCAGGCTACTATACCCAGCGAAACTCTCAGTAATCGTAGATGGGGAAAACAAGATATTCAATGACAAAACCAAATTAATTCAATTCCTACCCACAAATCCAGCATTACAGAAGATACTGGAAGGAAAAACAAAATCCAAGAAAACTAACTACTTTCAAGAATACACAGGAAATAAATAAGCTCACTACAGCAAAACTAAAAGCAGCCAAGCACACAAACACACTATCACAACCAACATCACAATCAAAGGATCTAACAGCCACTGGTCATTAATCTCTCTCAACATCAATGGACTCAACTCTCTAAAGAAAAGGAAAAAACTAACAGAATGGATGCATAATCAATACCCAACAATCTCTTGCATACAAGAAACACACCTAAGTCACAAAGATAGACACTACCTGAGAGTTAAAGGGCTGGAAGACAGTTTTCCAAGCAAATGGACTCAAGAATCAAGCAGGAGTAGCCATTCTACTATCTAATAAAATAGACGTTCAACCAAAATTAATCAAAAGAGATTAGGAAGGACAGTTTATACTCATAAAAAAAATTCCAGCAAGAAGACACCATAATTTGAACATCTATGCTCCAAATAAAAAGGCACCCACATTTGTAAAAGAAACATTAATAAAAACTGAAACCACACATAGATCCCCACACATTAACAGTGGAACACTTCAACACCCCACTCTCAACAATGGACAGGTCAATAAAACAGAAATTAAACACAGAAACAATGACTCTAACAGAGGTCATGAATCAAGTGGACCTAACAGACATCTACAGAACCTTTCACCCAAACACAGAAGAATTTACCTTCTTCTCAGCACCTCATGGAACCTTCTCCAAAATAGACCATATAGTTGGTCATAAAAGCAAGCCTCAACAGATACAAGAAGATTGAAATAATCTCTTGTATCCTATCAGATCACCATGGATTAAGGCTGGACCTCAACAGCAACAGAAAGAAACACACATATGGAAATTGAACAACTTGCTACTCAATGACAGTTAGGTCAGGGAAGAAATAAAGAAAGAAATTAAAGTCTTCCTAGAATTCAATGAAAATGAAGGCATAACACACCCAAACTTATGGGACACAATGAAAGTAGTGCTAAAAAGGAAAGTTCATAGCACTAATGCCTTCAAGAAGAAATTTGAAACATCTCATTCAAGCAACTTAGTGGCTCACCTGAAAGTCCTAGAAAAAAAAAAAAAAGAAGTAGATACATCCAACAGGAGTAAATGGTTGGACATAATCAAACCCAGGACTGAAATCAATAAATTGGAAATAAATAAAACAATTCAAAGAATCAATGAAATCAAGAGCTGGATCTTTGAGAAAATTAACAAGATAGCCAAACTAACTAAAAGACAGAAAGACACTATCCAAATAAACAAAATCAGAAATGAAAAGGGGGATATAACAACAGACACTGAGAAAATCCAAACAATCCTTAGGTCTTACTTCAAAAGCCTATACTCCACAAAATTTGAAAATCTAAATGAAATAGACAATTTTCTTGATTGAGTCCAATTACAAAGCTAAATCAAGACCAGGTAAATAAATTAAATAGCCCTATATCCCCTAAGGAAATAGAAGCTGTCATCAAAAGTCTCCCATGGGCCAGATGGTTTCTGTGCAGTATTCTACCAGACCTTCAAAGAAGTGCTAATACCAATACACTTCAAAGTATTCTACAAAACAGAAACAGAAGGAACACTACCAAACTCATTCTATGAAGCCACAGTCACCTTGGTACCTAAACCTCACAAAGACCCAACAAAGAAAGAATTCCAGGCAAATTTCCCTTATAAACATTGATGCAAAAGTACTCAACAAAATATTTGCAAACCAAATCCAAGAACACATCAAAGATATCGACACCATGACCAAGTTATGGTGTGGTGGTTCAGTATACGGAAATCCATCAATGTAATCCACTATATAAACAAACTGAAAAAAAAACCCACATGATAACCTTCTTAGATGCTGAAAAAGCATTTGACAAAATCCAACATCCATTCATGTTTAAAGTCTTAGACAGATCAGGGGTACAAGGTACTTACCTAAACATAGTAAAGGCAATATACAGCAACCCTATAGCCAACATCAAACTAAATGGAGAAAAATTTAAATCAATCTCACTGAAATCAGGGACAAGAAAAGGCTGCCCACTCTCTCCATATCTCTTTAACATAGTTCTTGAGGTCCTTGCTAGAGCAATAAGACAACTAAAGGAGATCAAGGGAATTCATTTTGGGAAGGAAGAAGTCAAAGTATCACTATTTGCAGATGATATGATAGTATACCTGAGTGACCCCAAAAATTCTACCAGGAAACTCCTACAGCTGATTAACACCTTCAGCAAAGTGACTGGATACAAAATTAACTCAAAAACATCAGTAGCCTTCCTGTACACAAAAGACAAATGGGCAGAGAAATAAATTACGAAAACAACACCCTTCACAATAGCCACAAAGGACATAAACTACCTTGGTGTGAACCTAACCAAGCAAGTATAAAACAACTTCCAGTCTCTAAAGAAAGAAATAGAAGATATCAGAAGATGGAAAGATCTTCCATGCTCAAGGCTTGGCATGATTAACATAGTAAAATTGGCCATCTTATCAAAAGCAATCTACAGATTCAATGCAATTCCCATCAAAATACCAACACAATTCTTTATAGAACGTGAATAAAAAATTCTCAACTTCAAATGGAATAACAAGAAACACAGAATTGCTAAAACAATCCTCTACAATAACAGATCTTCTGGAGGTATTTCTATCCCTGATTTTAACCTGTACTATAGAGCAACAATAATAAAAACTGCATTGTACTGGCATAGAAACTGGGTGATGCATTAATGGAATCAATTAGAAGACCCAGAAATAATCCCACATACCTGATTTTTTTTACAAAGAAGCCAAAACCATCCAATGGAAAAAATAGCAACTTCAACAAATGATGCTGGTCTAACTGAATGTCTACATGTAGAAAAATGCAAATAAATTCATAATTATCACCCTGCACAAAACTAAAGTCCAAGTGAATCAAAGACTTACCATAAAAGCAGACACACTAAACCTGTTAGAAGAAAAAGTATAGAGCCTGGAACTCATTGGCACAGGAGACAACTTCCGGAAGAAAACACCAACAACAAGGCTCTAAGAGCAACAATCAAAAATGGGACCTCATGAAACTGAAAAGCTTCTGTAAAACAAAGGACACTGTGGTCAGAACAAAACAACAGCCTACAGATTGGGAAAGGATCTTCACTAACCCTATATCTGACAGAGTGCTAATATCCAGAATATATAAAAAACTCTAGAAGTTAAAAAGCAAAAAATCAAGTAATCCAATTAAAAATGGGGTACAGAGCTAAACAGAGAATTCTCAATAGAGGAATATGGAATGGGCTATTAGGGAAATGCAAAACAAAACGACCCTGAGGTTTCACCTTACACCCATCAAAATGGCTAAGATCAAAAGCTCAAGTCATAACACATGCTGGAGAGGATGTAGAGAAAGGGGGACTCTCTTCCATTGCTGCTGGGAATGTAAAGTTGTACAATCACTTTGGAAAATCAATCTGGTGCTTTCTCAGACAATCAGGAATAGTGTTACCTCAAAATCCAGCTATAACACTCTTAAGCACATATCCAAAATATGCTCAAGTATACAACAAGGACATTTCCCCAACCATGTTGATAGCACTTTATTTGTAAATAATAGCCATAAGCTGAAAACAACCCAGATGTCCCTCAGTTGAGGAATGGATACAGAAATTGTGGTACATTTATACAATGGAATATTACTCAGCAATTAAAAACATGGAAATGATGAAATTTGCAGGCAAATGGTGGGATCTACAAAAGATCATCCTGAGTGAGGCATCCCAGAAGCAGAAAGACATACATGGTATATACTCAATTTTAAGTGGATATTAGACATATAACATAGGATAATCCTACTTAAATCTGTACACCTAAAGAAGCTAATTAAGAAGGAGGACCCTGGGTAAGATGCTCCATCCTCATTCAGAAAGCCAAACTGGATGGTCATCAGAAGGGGGAAAAAACAAAAAACAGGACAGGAGCCTACCACAGAGCGACTCTGAAAGACTCTACCCTGCAGAGTATCAAAACAGGTGCTGAGACTCATAGTCAAACTTTGCGCAGAGTGCAGGGAATCTTTTCAAAGAAGTGGAAGATAGAAAGACCTGGAGTGGACAGGAGCTCCATAGAAGATAAATAAAATCTGGGCAGTGGGGTCTTTTGTGAGACTGATATTCCGACTAAGGACCATTCATTGAGATAACCTAGAAACCCTGCACAGATTTAGCCCATGGCAGCTCAGTGTCCAAGTGGGTTCCCTAGAAATGGGAATAGGAACTGTCCCTGACATGAACTGATTGGCCTGCTCTTTGATCACCTCCCCATGATGGGGGTGCAACCTTACCAGGCCACAGAGGAAGACAATGCAGCCAGTCCTGATGAGATCTGATAGACGAGGATCAGATTGAAGAGTAGGAAGATCTTCCCTATCAGTGGACTGGTTAGGGACATGGGTGGAGAAGAGGGAAGGAAGGTGAGATTGGGAAGGGGCTACAGTTGGGATATAATGTGAACAAACTGTAATTAATTAAAAACTAAATTAATTAAAACACCCTAAAACTAAAAACAAAACAAAAAACTAAACAAAACCCTTTGGGCTTCAAAAGAGAAATATTTGCAAAGGCTCCTATAAAGAGGGGTACTTCGATGGAGCTTCTGTTTTCTCTTGACTTAATTATCAGGCAAAGGTCACCTTGATAGCCTCCAGGAACCTCAGAAGCAGAGGAGCAATGCACTTGGCGCTGAAGGACTGAGACAGGCACTGTCTGCTCTCTGAATGCATCTCTTGTGACACCATTCTTGTTCTTCCTCTGATTTTTCACTCTGGCATCTACACCTTCCAAGGTTTCCTCAAGGCAGGCTGTGTTTAACAGGCTCAGCTCCTGAGCTGCTCAGGTATGAAGGTGCTGTGGGACTGTTTTCCTTCCCAGAGATGTCTCCTGGGCTTAGCTGCAGTCTGTTCCCTGTGTTCTCTGAAGTGATTCTGCATGAGCTGCTTTTTCTCATGAAGAAGCATGTCTGGTGCACATTTCTCATTTCCCAGCTTCACAGGAAACTTCTTCCCTGCAAAAATCCTATCGTAAGATAAAGCCCAGGAAAGAACATTCATCAGCAAGCAGGGCCTCTGCAGGTGCTCCTGCAGGCTGGCTCCTCCTGCTTTTGTCTCCTTAGGCAATCACTGAAGGGGCAGTCAATTTGTTTTGTTTTACTTTTTATTTTATTAATTGTATTTTACTTTTCTCTTTTTTTTTTTGTTTCCTATAAGTGGCAGTGTGCTTATTTTATAGTGATAAATTTCTGATTGGTCCAGGCTCTTTAACATGTTTCTTCCATTGAAGGTCTAAGTCTTTATCTGTAATTTCACTTCCCTTCCCTCCTCCATCCAAAATAAATTTATTACTTATTACAATTTATTCACTTTGTATTCTGGCTGTGGCTCCCTCTGTCATCTCCTCCCAATCCCTCCCTCTTTGCTCAACAATGTTCATAGCAGCTCCATTTGTAACAACCAGAAGCTGGAACCCAGATGTCCCTCAATGGAGGAATGGATACAGAAATTGTGATACATTTACACAATGGAATACTACTGAGCTATTAAAAAGAAGGAAATCATGAAATTTGCAGGCAAATGGTAGGAACTAGAACAGATCATCCTGAGTGAATTAACCCAGAAACAGAAAGACACACAGGGTATATACTCACTCATAAGTGCTTATTAGGCATATAATATAGGATAAACATTCTCTTACTTCTTAAGGAAAGGTTTTAATACGCATGTAAGCGTGAACACTGATAGAACAGGGAATGAAATCTAGAAAAAAGACTGTAACATTTTTCTTGAAGGGGTGTGGCTTATGCAGAAAAGGTAATATGCATGTGTCTTTAAAATGGTTTTACTAGTATGAAAGTCCTGAGTGACCAGGCATGAGTTCAGTTCTGGTTTCAGTGGAACCGTTTTACCATCCCTGGTGTGCAAAATGCTCCTTACCGAACCAAGGTAATGGAGCAAGCAGAAACCCAAGTCCTGTGGTTGGTCCATGGGGTCTCAATGAAATAACCTCTGAACTATTCTCCCTTTGAAATTCGAAAGCAACCATAGACATGGAAGGAGCATGACTGTCATCACAGTAAAGAATTACCTAAGAGTCTGTCTGGAGATGGCCTGGAGTTAGTGGTCTACATATACAGGACATACATTTGTAATATTAATGACTTGCTTCATGACCCAGGAAAGCTTAGTTCTGAGTATTCAGAACTCTTTTTGTGTGCACGATGGTAGATAAATGGATATTCATAGAGAGAAAGATAAGCAGTAAAATGGTGAAAAAGGTATTTATATAGTTCAGCTTATCTGAATACTTTATTGAATTATGTATCTTTTTTTCATCCTATAACATAAACTTGTACAAAGTCTTTCAGTAGGATGGTAAATTCGTCTCATTTTCTCCTTGGAAACATTTTGCTTTGTATGTTTTGAAGAATGAAGCATTAAGTGGCTACAGTGTTAAACTTAGTGGAGCGAATCTTTTATTATAGTTCCTATCATGTGAGCTAATGCTTCCTTTGAAGTTTTTATTTCTAGATACTAAGCAAGTTACACCAAGTTGCTTGTGTGTGTTTGGCTGGTTACAGGTCTGTATATTGAATTTCCTTTTCTGCTACCTACGGTACCCCATTATATCATTTTCTATTATATATGAGTAACATACAGTTGGAGCTTTAAAATTTGCCTCCAACCTGTAGAACGTTCTAGAACATACATGTTTGGTGTTACTACCAACGTCCCTGGGGTTAAATACGTCATCTTAGTCTGCGTGTTACAAGTGTCTGCTTGTCTGCACATGCATGTGTGGGTCCGCTGTGCAAATGTGTGTGTGTGCAGGCAGTGCCACACAAACCTTGACTGTTAGTCTTCAGAAACCATCTACTTTGGATTTTTTAAAATTAGAAAGCATCTCTCACTGGCCTGAAACCTGCAAAGCAGGCCAGGCCAGCCATCCTCAGGGGTCTCTCTGTCTCTGTTTCACTCTATTACATGTGAATACCAGCAGCCTAAACTTCTCTTATATTGATTCTGGTTCAAGTCATCATGTTGATGATAGCCAAACCCCCATTTTGGGAGGTGCGTTCATGCCAAACAGGCTCAGCTTGTTCCAGGATCAGAAGTCTCAACCTCTAGAGGAGCACTTCAGCCTTAGGGAAGCAAAAATGGATTTGCATCGCCACTAACAATTTAGAATTTTATAAGGCAATTTCATAATACCTCCCACAGCTGTCGACAGCTCTACTTTTGCAGCAAATTTCAGAGCTAATTCTCTTAGGCTGCTGTAGATAGCAACACAGGTAAGCACACCACAGTCCCAGGAGATCATTAATTTTATTATTTTATTTTATGGGTCTGATTTGTTTTGCCTACATGTATGTATACATGCCATGTATGTCCCTAGTGCCTAGAGAAGTTAGCAGAGGGTCTTAGAT
This sequence comes from Psammomys obesus, assembly GCF_907164565.1. Lineage (NCBI taxonomy): Eukaryota > Metazoa > Chordata > Mammalia > Rodentia > Muridae > Psammomys > Psammomys obesus. The sequence goes on from NW_026585742.1 coordinate 6,527,268, forward strand.
TGCCTGGAATGGGAGTTAGAAATGGTTATAAGCCCTAATGTGGGTGCAGAGAATAGATCCTCTGCAACAGCAGCAAGAGCTCTTTACCATTGGACAATCTCTCCAACCCCACATCATATTCTTCAGGAGGTTCCTGTTCCAAAGGAAGAGCCAGAGTTCTAGCTGCTGCAGCAAATAGTGTTTCAGCACCTCTGAGGGCAGGTGCTTTTTCTGTTTCCAGTAATTTTACTTTATTGCCATCATTTTTAGAATTTGGAAAAATCTAAGATTTCTTACTGAATGCACCCCCCCTTTGCTTCTTCCTCCTATCCTGCTTTTTGTTCCCTTTCTCACTCTTCTTCTTTCCATTCCTCTTCTCTCACTCCTCTCATTCATTTTTTCCTTTTACTCCTCTCCTCTTTCCTTTCGAGTGAAGACATTTCGCTCTGCCCTCCTAAGTGTGTACATACACAGTTGCCTGTGTGCTGTGTTGCTGAAGCTTCTGAATTAATTAATTAATTAATTCAGGGCTCTCCAGCATTGGGCAGCAGTCAGCTTTCCTATATTACACTGCATCAATTCTGTCTTTGGAACAATGCAGTGAAACAGGATCAATATCACTTCCCAAATGTTTCCTTTCCTCTGGCTGTTTGAATGTATATATATATCATATATCATATATCCCATTTGCAATATGGTCTCCAAGACTTCTCCCAGTTGAAAGCCTACTGTTCCTTCAAGACACAAATAGATGCTGAGCTATTTTGCTCTAATAGGGGATGACTTTTGTAATGATAGCTCATATTTATTCAGAGCTTGCAATGTTCCAGGCATGATGCTAAAAAAATAAAGCTTTAGCAAATATTTATTCTTTTTTCCCTTTATATATGAGGATAGGTTCATATGTGAGTGCCTATGAGGGTATGTACACACATATGGAGACATTGGTGTCTTCCTTTGTCATTTTTTACTTTGTTTATCGAGGCAGGCTCTTTTGCCCTACCAGGAGTTCATCATTCCCAGATAGAATTACTAGTTGGTTTGCCTCAAGGATCCTCTCCTGAGCACAAGGATTACAGGCAAGCACCATGCCTGCCCAGCTTTTACCTGTGTTCTGAAGAGCCATTCTTCATGCTTGCACAGCCAACAATATCAGTTGAGCCACCTTTTTAGGATGTGGCAACTATTTAAACTCAAACTTTTCAAGATTTAGAAAGATTGGGATTACTATTAGCCTCATAAATAATAAAATAAAGCAATCTCTGCCATTTAGCAGAAGTGGATCTTATTTCCAAGGTCCACAAAGTCTGACTGACTTGCTGAGAAGCAGACACACATAGTGTTTGAGGCGTGGCCTTCCCATTTTACAACTCTACCATGTGTAGTGAGTGTCATCTGTCCAAGTCTTGAAGATGGAATGAATGGTGAAGCATGAGAAGCTTCCTGGGCTCTCGTTCTATCATCCTCATGTAGCCATATAGCCATGGAATGGCAACAATCTATACCAAGGACACTGACTTGGTAGAAGTTCAGAAGTCCTTGCCATGAAAGTGTACGTCCACAGTCATGGTCTGAATGTGCCCCTTCAAAGTCATATGTTGGAACTTAAACCCAGCTCTCATGGAGGATTTTCCAATGACTAGGCCAGGAGATATGAAAATTCCATGAGTAGGATTAGTGCCCTTGTCAAAGAGGCTTAGAGCTGCCTCACTGGAGCTTCCACGTGAAGCTGAAAGTAGACATTCACCAGGCAGTGCCCTTTAGACACGGAGAACCAAGTTTCTCATTTATAAGCCACTAATTCATGGGCTTATTATAACAATCTGAACAGATTAACATGGTAATTAAAAAAGGAAGCATGAGTCTGAGCTGGATCCAAGCCCCAGATCCTGAGCAGAGCAATAGTTATGAAGACCTGTGTTCTAGGGAAATCACTCATCCCCAAGGTTTGCAAACTCTGGCCGGCCCTTGGGGGTGAGTGGCATATCATCCTGATTAGACTCTCTTCTGAGAAGAGGCTTGCTCCAGAATGCATGGGCACACTATCTACTAGCAGCACACAGACGCTCTCTGCCTGATCCACTCTTCCCACTCACAATGTTCTTCTAATGCTGTTTATCAGTGAAACACTGCAGATCTGGAAGTATCTTCTTCCCATGGCTATAGTCTATCTCTCCCCTTGAAATGACATATTAGAATAAAGTTATCTCCTGTACTTGCTTCTTATTTGATTGCAGAGATCTGACCCACTTTGAAGGTGAACTCAACTTCATATTGCCTGTGTGTGACCCTTAGGCCTTTCCACGGAGCAGCTGTGCTGGGAACTGGCTACCTAATCAGGCAATGAGCGTTCAGCCCCTTGCCTTTAAGAAGTGCCCATGAATGTAGTGTGTCATTCTAGGCAAAACTGAATGAGTGCCTAGTCTGCCTTTTCCCAGTGGCTGTTCTCTCAAGAGAACTTGGCAGATGCCAGCATGATAAATGGAAAGCACTTGATGTCATCGCTTCAAGAGGAGGCATCCTAAAGAGCCACTAGAGCACACAAACAAATACACCTAGCAAAAGGAATGCATGGATAGCAGCCAAGTGAGCTGTAGTGGGGCGTGGGTAGTGTTCCCTCCCTACCCAGATGATTTGGTGCAGTGAGCTTCCTTCTCAGCACCTGATGAGTCCTGCAGTGTATTATCACCATTTCCTCACAACATATACATCTTCAAGATAAATTCAAGCTATCAGTGTACAAGAATGAGCAATTTCTAGCATGTGGCGTGGACTGACTGTTCAGACTGAATAAAAGATCAGTCTTATTTTCAAAACAATTTTTTTTCACACAGGGAGAACAGATTTGTTTTATTATCCATGGTTATGAGTATAAAGCATTTTTAGAAAATTAGGTTTACCATAACTTTTAATCTCATCACTTTTCTTGTCATATTTGTGTAGTTTATGCTAAAATTTCTATCCATATTTACAGCCTTAATATATATGCATTTTGTTACTTTACAATTTAATTTTATAAGATGTTAATTTTTGCTTGCTGTCATGGTGTCTCTATAACTATTGTCTTTAATCCTCTTTTTTTTCAAGTAGAAATGGCATGATTGAGCTGTTTGTTTTAGTGTGTGCTGTCAGATATAGCCTCAGTAAAAACCCCAATGTATACAGTATTTCTGTGCTCTTATTCAAATCATTTCCTTGGAATAAATTTTCAAATGTAATATGACTACACCAAAGAGTGTGAGGATTTTCATTGCTGCTGACAGATATTACCAAATTCTTTCTAGAAGATTTGTACCTACTGACAAAGAATTACTGTGTTTTTGCTAACATGATTAAGAACAGAACATTTGGCTTACATAAAATATCTCCTTGTTTTGCATCAGATCTTTGATAACTCAGTAGAGAGATGCCTCTATATTTCTTTAGTTATGTATTCTCTTATGGATTTTCTATTTCTATCCATTTTAATCATTGCTTTTCTCAGGAAAATTTACTGTGCCAAGCAATGTGGTGGAAAATACAGCAGAAAACAAGAATAAGATGGCTCTGTGGGTAATAAATGTTTAAAGAGCAGAAAGAAGAAAAGCCACTGAACAAACAAGTAAATGATAATGAAACTTGTGCTTGGCCAGGGCTTTATTTAATGTGGCTGACAAATACTCCATGAACACACAATATTTAGCTGTGACCTGAATGTTGTCATTACTACAACCCCCCCATAGTATATTGGATAAAGATTCTGAGTGAAGAGATGAGGAAGTATAAGGATGATGGAATGCAATTACTCTTGATGTATTTTGGAGGAACATTTTAAGAGCTGGAACATTTTAAGAGCTGGGGAACAACTGAAGTATGGAGGAGAGATAGACTGTAATGTTTGGATGAGACTGGGGCATCAAAGGTTCCATAGGCCATGATAGGAAATGCGGGTTTGTTTTAGCATAAAAGGAAACAACTGAAGATTTTTAAATTCTGTAAGATGATCACATTGAACAATTTGTGGGGAATAAAATTTGAGGGAAAATGTATTAGGAGACCATTGCAGTATCCTTAGCAAGAGATGATTTCTTGTGGATTAGGATAATGAGGAGAGAGAGAGACAGAGAAGGAGGAGGAGAAAGAGGAGGAGGAGGAGGAGGAGGCGATGTATTATTTTTGGGTTGTACCTGAACTAGAGACAGAGACAAGATTCAGAGGCAGATAATTTCCAGAGAAGGAGGTCCTAGCAAGTGAAATGAGCCTCATAAGAGGAGAGATGGGAAGAGGGAGTGCCCAAAAATAAGCTAAGATCACAGCAAAAGGAAGCAAGGCTGGGCTGCTTGATGTCTGTGGCTACAGAACACCTCCCATGACCGTCTATCCTAACACTGTAGCTGAGGCAATTCTCTGCTGGCTTCTGACCTCCTGGTTTTTGTTGAAGCGGCTCCTGAAGTACCCCATGAGCATCTTACAAGCATATTTAGTAGAATTTTAAAGCCCTGAGGAAAAGCCTACATGAGAAAAGTGGACAGAGGCAGCAGGCTCTTGAGGAGACATGCTGCCAAGGTGCAAGTAACTACATAACAGATGACTCTTAAACTGCACATTCCCTAAGTGTATATGTGACACTGAAGAAATCTATGTATACATAAGGACATGACATATTTTTCAAGCAAAAATTCTTTTCTTTTATCAATAGGAGTAGAAACTGTTAAGTCACATTCAAAACAGGCATCGTCAAGTAATCTGGTTGATGATTAGATACTGAATTACTTAAAGTTAAGATGTTTTGTTTATAATTTATTCACTTTACATTACAATTGTAGCCCCCTCTCTTATCTCCACCAGGTCTCACACTCCCTCCCACTTTTTCCACTTTCCCCTTTTTGTAGTCTACTGAAAGTAGAAATCCTTCTTCCCTACCATCTGACTCAAGCCTATAAAGTCTCATAGGGCCTGCCTGGATAATCTTCCTTTGTGCCCTAGCAGGGGAACTCAAGGAGCAGAGAACTGAGTTCATGCCAGAGACAGCCACTGCTCCACTTACTAGGGAACCCACATGGAGTGTGAGTTGACTATGGGCTACATCTGAGCAGGGGGTCTAGGTCCTGCCCATGCACAAAACTTGGTTGGTGCGTAAGTCTCTGGAGGCCCCCTGGGTCCCAGAGATTTTAGCTTTGTTGGTCTCCTTGTGGAGCTCCTATTCCCTCCTAGCCCTTCTATCCTCCCTTCATCCATAAGATTCCCTGTGCTCTGCCCTAAGTTTGGCTGTGAGTCTCTGCATCTGCTTCAATTTCCTGCTGGGTGGAGTCTTTCAGAGGACATCTATGGTAGTCTGCCATCCTATTCGCTCTCTATCTGATTCCTGTGGTGTTTAATCTGTTTGTTCTTCTGAATGAGAATTAAGGATCCTCTGTAGGGTTCTCCTTGTTATTTAGCTCTTCTTTTTAAGTTGAAGTTCTTTTTTAATTTTTTTCATTTATTAAAATTTATTTACATTTTTATAAATTACAGTTCATTCACTTTGTATCCCCACTCATTCCCTCCCTCATCCCATTGTCTGTCCCGGCCCCTCATCTTCTCCCATGCCCTGCCCCCTCAAGACCACTGATAGGAGGTCCATCTCCTTCCCTCTGACCCTAACATATTAGGTCTCATCAGGACTGGCTGCATTGTTTTCCTCTGTGGCCTGGTAAGGCTGCTGGGAGGTGATCATAGAGCCAGCCACTGAGTTCATGTCAGTGACAGTTCCTGTTCCCATTACTAGGGAACCCCACTGGGAGACTAAACTGCCATGGGCTACATCTGTGCAGAAGTTCTAGGTGTCCTAGGTTATCTCAATGCATGCTCCTTGGTTGGAATATCAGTCTCAAAAAATATCCATGTTCCCAGAATTTTTTTATCTTTTGTTCTCCTTGTCGAGCTCCTGTCCCCTCCAGGTCTTCCTATCTCCCCCTTCTTTCATAAGATTCCCTGCATTCTGCCCAAAATTTGGCTATGAGTCTCAGCATCTCTTTTGATACCCTGCTGAGTAAAGTATTTCAGTGGCCCTCTGTGGTAGGCTCCTTCTCCTGTTCCCTGTTTTCTCCCTTTTCCAATGTCCATTCAGTTTGCCTTTCTGAATGAGGATTGAACATCTGACCCATGGTCCTCCTTCTTGCTTAGCTTCTTTAGGTGTACAGATTTAAGTATGATTATCCTATGTTATATGTCTAATATCCACTTATAACTGAGTATATACCATGTGTGTCTTTCTGCTTCTGGGATACCTCATTCAGGATGATCTTTTCTAGTTCCCAACATTTCATGATTTCCTAGTTTTTAATTGCGGAGTAGTATTCCATTGTGTAAATGTACCACAATTTCTGTATCCATTCCTCAACTGAGGGACATCTGGGGTGTTTTCAGCTTATAGCTATTACAAATAAAGCTGCTATGAGCATGGTTGGGAAAATGTCCTTGTTGTATACTTGAGCATATTTTGGATATGTGCTTAAGAGTGTTATAGCTGGATTTTGAGGTAGCACTATTCCTGATTGTCTGAGAAAGCACCAGATTGTACAGGTTGTACAACTTTACATTCCAAGCAGCAATGGAAGAAGGTTCCCTTTTCTCCACATCCTCTCCAGCATGTGTTATGACTTGAGTTTTTTATCTTAGCCATTCTGATGGGTGTAAGGTGAATCTCAGGGTCGTTTTGATTTACATTTCCCTGATGAATAAGGATGTTGAGCATTTCTTTAAGTGTTTCTCTGTCACTCAATATTCCTCTACTGAGAGTTCTCTTTTTAGTTCTGTACCCCATTATTTTAATGCGGTTACTTCATTTTTTGCTTCTTCTTGAGTTCTTTATTTATCTTGAATATTAGTCTTCTGTTGGATACAGGGTTAGTGGAGATCTTTTCCCAGCCTGTAGGCTATCATTTTGTTCTGACGACAGTGTCCTTTGCTTTACAGAAGTTTTTCAGCTTCATGAGGTCCCATTTATTGATTGTTGCTCTTAGAGCCTGTGTTGTTGGTGTTCTCTTCAGGAAGTTGTCTCCTGTGCCAATGAATTCAAGGTTCTTCCCCACTTTTTCTTCTAAGGGGTTCAGTGTGTCTGGTTTTATGTTGAGGTCTTTGATCCACTTGGACATTAGTTTTGTGAAGAGTGATAAATATGGATCAATTTGCATTTTTCTACATGTAGATATCCATTTAGACCAGCACCATTTGTTGAAGATGCTATCTTTTTTCCATTGTATGGTTTTGGCTTCTTTGTCAAAAATTAAATATCCAAAAGTGTGTGGGTTTATTTCTGAGTCTTCTATTCGATTCCATTGGTCCACCATTCTGTTTCTATGCCAGTACCATGTGGTTTTTATTACTATCGCTTTGTAGTACAGCTTGAGATCAGGGATGGGGATACCTTCAGATGATCTATTGTACAGGATTGTTTTAGCAATTCTAGGTGTTTTGTTTTTCCATATGAAATTGAGAATTGTTATTTCAAGTTCTGTAAAGAATTGTGCTGATATTTTGATGAGAACTGCATTGAATCTGTAGATTGTTTTTGGCAGCATGGCCATTTTCACTATGTTAATCCTACTGGTCCATCACCGGGGGAGATCTCTCCATCTTCTGATAACCTCTTCATTTTTTTTCTTCAGACACTTGAAGTGTTTTTCAAACAGGTCTTTCAAATGCTTAGTTAGAGTCACACCAAGGTACTTCATGTTATTAGAGGTTATTGTGAAGGGTGTTGTTTCCTTAATTTTTGTCTCAGCCCTTTTGTCTTTCCTGTACAGGAGGGCTATTGATTTTTTTGAGCTGAAGGTGTTTATCAGCTGAAGGAGTTCTCTGGTAAAATTTTTGGGGTCACTCATGTGTATTATTATATCATCTGGAAATAGTGACATTTTGACTTCTTCCTTTCAGATTTGTATCCCCTTGATCTCCTTTAGTTGGCTTATTGCTGTAGCTACGACTTTAAGTATCGTGTTGAAGAGGTATGGAGAGAGTGGGCAGACTTCCCTTGTCCCTGAGTTCAGTGGGATTGATTTAAGTTTCTCTCCATTGAGTTTGATGTTGGCTACAGGCTTGATGTACATTGCCTTTACTATGTTTAGGTATGTGCCTTGTATCCCTGATTTCTCCAAGATTTTAAACATGAATGGGTATTGGATTTTGTGAAATGCTTTTTCAGCATCTAAGGAGATGATCATGTATTTTTTTCTCCTTCAGTTTGTTTCTGTGATGGATTACATTGATGGCTTTCCATATATTGAACCATCCCTGGATGCCTAGATGAAGCCTACTTGGTCTTGGTGGATGATATCTTTTATGTGTCCTTGGATTCAGTTTTCAAACATTTTATTGAGTAATTTTCCATCATTGATCATAAGAGAGATAGGTCTGAAGTTCTTTTTCTGTTGTTGTTGTGTCTTTGTGTGGTTTAGGTATCAAGGTGACTGTGGCTACATAAAACGAGTTTGGTAATGTTCCTTCTGTTTCTATTTTGTAGAATAGTTTGAAGAGAATTGGAGTTAGGTCTTCTTTGAAGGTCTGGTAGAATTCTATGCTGAAACCATCTTGCCCTGTGCTTTTTTTGCAAGGGAGACTTTTGATGACTGCTTTTATTTCCTTGGGGGATATTGGACTGATTCATCTATTTACCTGATCTTTATTTAACTTTGGTAGATGGAATCTACCAAGAAAATTGTTCATTTCACTTAGATTTTCAAATTTGTGGCATATAGGCTCTTGTAGTAAGATCTAATTGTTTGTATTTCCTCAGTGTCTGTTTTTATGTCCCCCTTTTCATTTCTGATTTTGATGATTTGGATAGTTTCTCTCTTTCTTTTAGTTAGTTTGGCTAAGGGTTTGTCTATCTTGTTGATTTTCTCAAAGAACCAGTTCTTGGTCTCATTTGTTCTCTGAACTCTTTTCTTTGTTTCTAATTCATTAATTTCAGCTCTGAGTTTGATTATTTCCAATCGTCTACTCCTCTTGGGTGCGTCTTTTTATTGGAGAGTTGAGTCTGTTGATGTTGATAGATAATAGTGACCAATGAATGTTAGTTTCTTTTATTGTGGAGTTGGGGGTGTTACTGTGTTTCAATACTTCCTTTCTTTTAATTCTTTGTTGTCAAGTTATGTATATCCTGTATTTTCTTGGGTGTAGTTGATTTCATTGGATTGGAGTTTTCCTTATAGTATCTTCTGTAGGGCTGGGTTGCTGTTTAGATATTGTTTAAATTTAGTTTTGTCATAGAATATTTTGTTTTCTACACCTGTGTTGATTGAAGTCTTTGCTGGGTATAGTAGTCTGGGTCTCTTAGATATCTGTGGTCTCTTAGAATCTGTGTAACATCTGTGCAGGCCCTTCTGGCTTTCATAGTTTCTGTTGAGAAGTCTGGTGTGATTCTGATAGGTCTAGTTTATATGTTACATGGCCTTTTTCCCTTGCTGCTTTTAATATTTTTTTTTCCTGTAGGTTTAGTGTTTTGCCTATTATGTGATGTGGGGAGTTTATTTTCTGGTGTATTCTATTTGGTATTCTATAGGCCTCTTTTATGTTTATGGACATCACTTTCTTTAAGTTGGGAAAATTTTCTTCTATGATTTTCTTGAAAATATTTTCTGGTCCTTGGAGCCTGGAATCTTCTTTTTCGTCTATTTCTATTATGCTTAGCTTTCTTCTTTTCATGGCTTTCTTGATTTCTTCGATGTTTTGTGTTTGGAACTTTTCTTATTTTATTTTATTTTATTCTATTCTATTCTATTCTATTCTATTCTATTCCATTTTATTTTATTTTATTTTATTTTATTTTATTTTATTTTATTTTTGAGACATGTATCCATTTCTGCAATTGTACCTTCACTGCCTGTGATTCTCTCTTCCATCTCTTGTATTCTCTTCATGATGCTTTATCTTTGTGGTTCCTGATCTTTTCTCTAAATTCTCCAGCTCCAGGGCTTTCTCTGTTTGTGTTTTCTTTATTGATTCTAATTCTTTTTCATGTCTTGCACCATTTCCTTCATCTGTTTGAATGTGGATTCATGTCTTTCCATGATGACCTCTATTTTTTTGTTTGTTTCCTCTCTATATGCACCAACTGTGCCTCTACTTGTGCCTCTACCTGTGCTTCTGTTTGGCTGTGTTTCATTGAGAACTTTTTTCATTTCCTCTTTTTGTGCCTCTAATAAATGGATAAGTATAGCTTTAAAAATCATTTTCCTGTGTTTCTGATTAATTAAAATATCCATTTATTTTGGGTTTGCTGGTGAAGCCATGATGTCCTGATTTTTGTTGGATGTGTTCTTACGCTGACCTCTAGACATCTGCATATCTATAATCTTTGTTGTTTGTTCCTGGAGTCTGTATTTCAGACTGTGTCTGTCTATCTCTGGTGTCTGGAGTATTCTTAAGGTCTGTGGATTGTATTATGGTTATCCTGTATTATATGGCTAATATCCACTTATAAGTGAGTATATACCATGTGTGTCTTTCTGTTTCTGAGTTACCTCACTCAGGATGATCTTTTCTAGTTCCAACCAAATTTGCCGGCAAATTTCTTGATTTCCTTGTTTTTAATAGATGAGTAGTCTGCCATTGTGTAATATACCACAATTTCTATATCCATTCTTTGGTTGAGGGACATCTAGGTTGTTTCCAGATTCTGGCTATTATGAATAAAGCTGCGATGAACATAGTTGAGCAAATGTCTTTGTTTTATGGTGGTGCATCTTTCAGGTGTGATATAGCTGGGTCTTGAGGTAGGGCTAATCCCAAATTCTGAGAAAGCACTAGATTGATTTCCACAGAGGTTGTACACATTTGCACTCCCACCAGAAATAGAGGAGTGCTCCCCTTTCTCCACACTCTCTGCAGCATGTGTTGTCACTTTACTTTTAGATCTTTAGATTCTAATAGATGTAAGATGGTATCTCAGAGTCATGTTTATTTGCATTTGCCTGATGACTAAGGACTTTGAGCACATTGTTAAATGTTTGTCTCCCATTCAAAATTTGTCTGTTGAGAATTCTCTGTTTAGCTCTGTAGGATTACTTCGTTTGTTGGTGTTTAATTTCTTGAGTTCTTTATTTATCTTGAATATTAGTCTTCTGTTGGATACAGGGTTAATGAAGATCTTTTCCCAGCCTGTAGGCTATCATTTTGTTCTGAGGACAGTGTCCTTTGCTTTACAGAAGCTTTTCAGTTTCATGAGGTCCCATTTATTGATTGTTGATCTTAGAGCCTGAGCTGTTAGTGTTCTGTTCAGGAAGTTGTTTCCTTTGCCAATGAGTTCCAGGCTCTTCCCTCCTTTTTCTTCTCATAGATTTAGTGTGTCTAGTTTTATGTTGTGGTCTTTGATCCACTTGGTAGTTAGTTTAGTGCAGGGTGATAATATGGATCTATTTACATTTTCCACATGTAGACATCCAGTTAGACCAGAACCATTTGTTGAAGATGCTATATTTTTTCCATTGTAAGGTTTTGGCTCTTTTCTTAAAACTCCTGTGTCCGTTAATATGTGGGTTTACTTATGGAACTTCAGTTCCATTCCATTGATTAACCAGTCTCTTTCTATGCCATTACCATGGAATATTTTATTACTGTTGCTTTGTAGTACAGCTTGAGATCAGGGATGGAGATACCTCCAAAAACTATTTCATTATACAGGATTATTTTTAGCTCTTCTGGGTTTTTGTTTTTCTTTATGAAGTTCATTATTTTTCTTTCAAGGTATGTAAAGAATTGTGTTGCCATTTTGATGGGGATTACATTGAATCTGTAGATTGCTTTGATAAGACAGCCATTTTTGCTGTGTTAATCCTATCAATCCATGAGCATGAGAGATCTTTCAATCTTCTGATATCTTCTTCTATTTTTTCATCAGAGACTTGAATTTTTTTTTCATACAAGTTGTTCACTTGCTTGTTTAGAGTTACACCAAGGTACTTTATGTTATTAGTGGCTATTGTGAAGGGTGTTGTTTCCCTAATTTATTTCTCAGCCAGTTTGTCTTTTGTACATAGGACGGTTTCAGACTTTTTTTTTTAGTTACTTTTTTATTCAGCGACTTTGTTGAAGGTGTTTATCAGCTGAAGGAGTTCCCTGGTAGAATTTTTGGGGTCACTCATGTATACTATCATATCATCTGTAAATAGTGATACTTCGACTTCTTCCTTTTCAATTTGTATCTCTTTGATCTCCTTTAATTGTGTTATTGCTCTAGCAAGGACTTTGAGTACTATGTTGAAAAGGTATGGAGAGAGTGGGCAGCCTTTTCTTGTCCCTGAGTTCAGTGGAATTGATTTAAGTTTCTCTCCATTTAGTTTGATGCTGGCTATATGGTTGCTGTGTATTGCCTTTACTATGTTTAGGTATGTGCCTTGTATCCCAGATCTCTCCAATACTTTAAGTATAAAGGGTTGTTGGATTTTGTGAAATGTTCTTTCAGCATCTATGGAGATGATCATGTCTTTTTTTTTTTCTTCTTTGAGTTTGTTTATATGGTGGATTACATTGATGGATTTCCATATATTGAATCACCTCTACATGCTTGGAATGAAGATGATGTTTTTGATGGGTTTTTGGATTTGGTTTGCAAGTATTTTGTTGAGTATTTTCACATCAATGTTTATAAGGGAAATTATCCTGAAGTTCTCTTTTTAGTTTTTTGTGCAGTTTAGGAATCAAGGTGACTGTGGCCCCAAAGAATGAACTGGTAATGTTCCTTCTGTTTCTATTTTTTTAAGTTCTTCCAAGAGTATTCTTTGAAGGTCTGGTAGAACTATGCACTGAAAACATCTGGCCCTTGGATTTTTTTTTAATCGAAAAATTTCCACATGAAGATGAGAAATTTTCTTTCAAGATCTTAAAGAATTGTGTTGGCATTTTGATGGGGATTGCATTGAATCTGTAGATTGCTTTTGGTAAAATGGCCATTTTTGCTATGTTAATCCTATCAATCCATGAGTATAAGAGATCTTTCCATCTTCTTCTATTTATTTTTTCAGAGACTAGAAATTTTATTCATATAAGCCTTTGACTTGCTTGGTTAGAGTCATGCCAAGGTACTTTATGTCCTTTGTGGCTATTGTGAAGGGTGTTGTTTTCCTAATTTATTTTTCAGCTAATTTGTCTTCTGTATACAGCAGGGCTACAGATTTTTTGAGTTGATTTTGTGTCCAGCCACTTGGCTAAAAGTGTTTATCAGCTGTAGGTGTTCCCTGGTAGAACTTTTGGGGTTACTCATGCACATTATCATATCATATACAAATAGGAATACTTTGACTTCTTTCTTTCTGAAATGAATGTTCTTGATCTCCTTTAATTGTCTTATTGTTCTAGCTAGGACTTCAAGAACTATGTTAAAGAGATATGAAGAGAGTAGGCAACCTTTTCTTGTTCTTGATTTCAGTGGGATTGATTTAAGTTTCTCCCCATTTAGTTTGATGTTGGCTATAGGGTTGCTATATATTGCCTTCACTATGTTTAGGTAAGTGCCTTTTACCCCTGATCTGTCCAAGACTTTAAACATGAATGGGTGTTGGATTTTTTTCAAATGCTTTTTCAGCATCTAAGGAGATTATCATGTGTTTTTTTTTCTTTCTTTTTATTTATATGGTGGATTACATTGATGGATTTTCACAATGTACCACCATTATATACCTGGGATGAAGCTTTTTGATGTGTTCTCGGATTTGGTTTGCAAGTATTTGGTTGAGTATTTTTGCATCAATGTTCATAAGGGAAATTTTCCTGAAATTCTCTTTCTTTGTTGGATCTTTGTGAGGTTGAGGTACCAAGGTGACTGTGGCTTCATAGAATGAGTTTGAAATGTTCCTTCTGTTTCTATTTTGTGGAATAAATTGAAGAGGGTTGGTATTAGCTCTTCTTTGAAGGTATTGTAGACTTCTGCACTGAGATCATCTGACCCTGGAGTTTTTTTGTATGGGAGATTTTTGATGACAGCTTCTATTTCCTTAGGAGAGATAAGACTATTTAATTGATTTACCTGGTCTTGATTCAGTTTTGTAATTGGAATCAATCAAGAAAATTGTCCATTTCATTTAGATTTTTCAAATTTTGTCGAGTACAGGCTTTTGAAGTAAGACCTAATGATTGTTTGCATTTCCTCAGTGTCTGTTTTATATTTACCTTTTCATTTCTGATTTTATTGATTTGGATGGTATTTCTCTGACTTTTAGTTAGTTTAGCTAAGGGTTTGTCTATCTTAATGATTTTCACAAAGAACGAACTCCTGGCTTCATTGAGTCTTTGAATTGTTCTCTTTGTTTCTAATTTACTGAGTTCTGCCCTGAGTTTTTATTTAAAGCTGTCTACTACTATTAGGTGTGTCTGCTTCCTTTTTTCTTAGGACTTTCATTTGTGCTATTGGAAGTTGCTTGTATGAGATTTCTTCAATCTCTTTATGAAGGCACTTCTTTCATTGTGTCCCATAAATTTGGGTAAGTTATGCCTTCATTTTTATTGAATTCTAGGAAGTCTTTAATTTCTTTCTTATTTCTTCCCTGATCCAGCTCTCATTGAGAAGAGACTTGTTCAGTTTTCATGTTTGTGTAGGTTCTTTGCTATTTCAGTTTTTGTTGAGGGTCAGCTTTAATTCATGGTAGTCTTATAGGATACAAAAATTATTTGTGTAGTGAAGTTATTTATATCCTGTGGGTTTTGTTTGTTTGTTTAGTATCTTTTGTAGGGCTGAGTTTGTGCATAAATACTGTTTAAATTTAGTTCTGTCATGGCATATCTTGTTTTCTCCTCCTATTGTAATTGAAAGTTTTGCTGGGTATAGTAGTCTGGACTGGCATCTCTGGTCCCTCAATGTAGCAGTCATCTGTTTGGCCCCTTCTAGATTATATGGATTATGCTGAGAAGTCAGGTGTGGCTCTGATAGGTTTACCATTTTCTTGTTACTTGGTCTTTTTCCCCTGCAGCTTTTAGTATTTTAAAATATTTTTCTTTGTTATGTACAGTTAGTGTTTTGATTATTAAGTGGTGAGAGGATTTTCTCTTCTGGTCTAATCTATTTCCTGGTTTGTAGGCCTCTTGTATGCTTATAGACTTCTCTTTTTTAAGATTAGGGAAAATTTCTTCTATGATTTTGTTGAAAGTGTTTTCTGGTCCTCAGAACCGGAATCTTCTCTTTCTTTTATTTCTATTATTCTTAGGTTTCTTCTTTCATGGTGTCCTTGTTTTCTTGGATGTTTTGTGTCAGGGATTTTTAGATTTAACATTTTCTTTGATGGATGTATAGATTCCTTCCATTGTGTCTTCTACAACTCAGATTCTTTTCTCCATCTCTTGTATTCTGTTGGTGATGCATACCTCTGTAGTTCTTGTTTTCTTCCTTAAGTTCTCCCTTTCCAGAATTTCTTCAACTTGTGATTTCTTTAATGTTTCTATTTCCATCATCAGATTTTGAAACATTTTGATTTCCTTCACCTGTTTATTTGAATTCTCCTGCCTTTCATTATATGATTTGTCCAATTCCTTCACCTGTTTGTTTGAACTTTCCTGTATTTATTTCAGTGACTTAATTATTCCCTCTAAAGGCCTCAATCTGTTTGAATGTATCTTCCTTATTTCTTTATGGACTTTATTTGTTTCTTTTTTATTATCATTATAAACATAGATGTAAGGTCATTTTCTTCTGTTTCAGTTGTGTTAGGGCTTTCAGGGCTGTTCACCTTTAGATAACTGGGTTCTGGGAATGTCATATTGCTTTGGAATTTGTTAATTGTGTTTTTACACTAATCTTTAACCATCTGGTTGTCTCTGTTGTTGGATGTTAGATCCTGTTGCCTACTATAGTTCATCAGGATGTGAGAAGAACCTTGAGAATGAAGCTGAATGTTCGAGCAAGAGTCCTTCTCAGATTTTGGAAATGATCTTGGACTGTGGGGTGATTCTCAGGGAATTCCCTGTGGGTCTCCTCAGATGTCTGATCCTGGGGACCACGTGGATTCCTCAGGAGCTCAGGGATCTTCCTTTCGCTGAGAGATGTCCTGGAGTCAGCTGTCCTACCCCTACCACTGGCTTTCTTGTTCAGAGATTAGTGAGCCCAGGCACTGTGCTCAGACCCTGTGTTTGTTGAGCACATCCTTTTTAGAGAACCTGTGAGCTTAATGTCCTGTTAGTCTCCTTAAGGAAATAGTTTGCACCTTAAAGCAGTGTCTGTAGTTGCTTTCTTGGGTCCTGAGTATCAGGAGGCCTGTGTTGGAGCCACTCTCCTGGGATGGTGATAATGGGCCCTGAGTTTGGTGCCGCATGCCCCATCCCAGAAACTAGAAGGTATCCTTTCCAAGGCATGGTGAGAGCTGGCACCAATTTTGGAACTTGGAGTCAGTACTAGAAGGTGTCCATGGGACCATGGATAAGAGTGTGTCCCATGTTTGGAGCCATGTACCCTATGTACCACAAGGCATCCACTCCATGTACACTGAGAGTGATCACCCAAAGTCAGAGCTGCAAGTTGCAGGTACCAGGAAGGTATACACAGATAGTGGTCTTGAGTGCATGGCCTAGGGCTACAGCTGTGCAGGTCTGGAGCCCAGGGATTTTTCCTTGTATTAGCCAAGAGGCCTGAAGATGGACCTTCCCGTTTCCCATTTCCTGTGTGTTCTCATCTCATATGAGAAAAACAGATGTCAGGGTTTTGGGGTCCACAGTATGGCCTGCAATTCACTCTGCTTTCATTGCTGAGCTGCTGTTCAGATACCCTTTAGTGCTGGTGCTGCCATTTTAGATCCTTGAAGATGGTATTTTTCTAAAGTTAATATGCTTAAAAGTAAGATAAACAGACAGAAGATTGGCTAATGCACAACTATGTCATAAAGCAAACTGTACAATGTTGGTAGAATGTTTATGTTTAGTATTAAAACATTTAATATATAATTCAACTTTTTTCATACTTGAAAATTTTCATAAGATAATATTGGAACAATTAATCAATCTAAACACAGTGGTTCTGTAGATCCACCAAAGATATCCTGAGAAGGTAAATTTATATGTCACACTTTGATCTCTGTTATTATTCCAAATATTTTTTCAAATGCAAATGAAACACATGAAGGCATTTGAAAGAGCAAATCATGAGGCAAGGGCTTTGCTTGGTATCTGTAGCATTGGGACAATTGTCTCTCAAGATGTGTGTGTCTTGAGCCCTGATGTCTACAAGCTATCATTACATGGAAGAAAGTCATTGTGGCTGTCATTGTATTAAGGATCGTGGGATGAGTGATCATTCTGCATCACAGGTGGAATCACAGGTGTCCTTGTAAGTAAGACAAGGTAAGAGCATAGTCAGAGAAGATGTGACGAGGGCTGCCAATTGGAGATGAGACAAGGGTCAGGTGGATGAGTCCATTGGGAAGAGGAGTGGATTTTCCTCTCTGGCCTCTAGGAGTAAAGCCCGAGTTTTAGCTTACTGAGACCTGTGTCAGATCATCAGAATGTCAGGGTATAAATATGTGCCATTTGAAGCCACTTAGCTATGATAAGCCACAATAAGAAATGGAATTGTTTCCATCATTGGGATTCCAAAGCCTTATGGGGAGAGTGAGGTTGCGTGGTACATGCATTTCTTGTTGTTTATTTTAGAGAGGCTCTGGATTAAATCAATGGGCAAGCTCACAATATAAGTTTTAGTAATTTAATTTTAATGTACAGATAAAAAAGAAGGCAGGAGTCTTAGCTACAACTCATAGAAACCCAGTAGCAGCTTAAATCCCAGGTATTGTGGAAGCACCTTTATGCTGGATAGTTTTATGTCAACTTGACATACACTAAAGTCATTTGAAAGGAAGGAACCTCAATTGAGAAAATGTCCTTTGAAGATAGAGCTAAAGGCAAGCCTGTGGGCCATTTTCTTTTCTTTACAAGTTGAAAATAAGTATTTTTTGAGTTTATTTATTTATTTTTTAATTATTTTTATTTTTATTAATTACAGTTTATTCACTTGTATCCCCCTGAACCTCCCTCTCTCTTCCCCTCCCAATCCCACCCTCCTTCTTCCCCAACCCTATCCCTCTGTCAGTCCACTGAAAAGGGAGGTCTTCCTCCCCTTCCCTCTGACCCTAGTCTATCAGGTCTCATAAGGAATGCTTGCATTGTCTTCTTCTGTGGCCTGGTAAGGCTGCTCCCCTTTCAGGGGGAGGTGATCAAAGAGCTGACCAATCAGTTCATGTAAGAGACAGTCCCTGTCCCCATTACTATGGAGGCCACTTGAATACTGAACTGGCATAGGCTACCTCTGTGCAGGGGTTCCAGGACATCTCCATGAGTGGTACTTGGCTGATGTATCAGTTTCAGAAAAGACCTCTGTGCCCAGACTTTTAGGCTCTGTTGCTGTCCTTGTGGAGCTCCTGTCCTCTCCAGGTCTTACTATCTCTCACTTTTTTCATAAGATTCCCTGTACTCTGCCCAAAGTTTGGTTATGAGTCTCAACATCTGCCTTGATTAATTAGCGATTGATGGGGAGGACACAGCCTATTGTGGTTGGGTGGCACCTCTGGCATGGGGGTCCTGGGTTCTATAAGAAAAAGGCTCTTATATTTTTGGTTGTGAGCCTAGACTTTAATGGCTGAGCCATCTGTCAGTGGACTGTGGGAGGGGCACAAGTGGGGAAGAGGGAGGGGGGGTGGAATTGGGAAGGGAGGAGGGAGGGAGCTACAGGGGGGGATACAAAGTGAATAAACTGTAATAAATAAAAATAAATTTTTAAAAAAGAAACAGGCTCCCTGTAGAAAGCAGTACTGCTCTATGGCCTCTGTATCACTCTGACCTCCAGGTTCCTGTCCTGTTTGAGTTCCTGTCATGACTTTCTTCAATGATGGATTACAATGGGGAAGCTTAAGCCAAATTAAGCCTTTCCTCCTCTATTTGATTTTTGGTTATCCTGTTTTATTGCAGCAACAGAAACCCTAAGACAACCCCCATCAAAGAAGACCCAGACCTGTGGAAGGGTCAAGCTGGAGCTCACTCAACATTCAAGGAAGCATAAAGAGATCATCTGATATCACCTACAGGTCCTAACTTAGTCGACCTCTCTTGTACTCTATATAAGACTACATCTGCTCTACTCTGCTGGATATAATGAGAATTCTGGAATTTTCATTTCCTTAAAAAAACACAGAGATTGTAAGAAAGCTTTCATTTTAATTCCAGGTGTGGGGACATGAGGGAGCGTGCTATGATTTGCTTCATGCTCTACCAGGGGTGTAGTTTTGCTACCTGCAGATAGATTCTTCATCTATGACATTTGGAACTCTGGAATCTTTTCAGAGGATATATAAATGCTAGAACACTGAGAGTCAGGGTTGCTCTTGGTGGCTTGTTGGTGGTGCTTGCACATTGTCAAGTAGCATAGGCAAGAAATGAGCAGAAAAGAATAGATATTCTAATGATGAAAATAAAAACTGCCCCAAGGAACTCCATGTCCTCAGTCAGCAGGAAGAAGTCTAATGATAATCCATTCCCATTTCCATTCTATTTTTTTTTTATCTCCTATCTAGTGTTAAGGTGTAGAAATAGTAGTAAGAGTGGAAAAGGGAGAAAGAATAAGGAACCCATAATATAGCAAAGTATGGTTACAAATGGTACTCTGAAAAGGGGCTAGGCAGAAAAAAGAAATATCTCTTCAAATGCCATAAAGAAAACTGCAGGAGACAAAGGAATGGATATTTTGTTTCAAGATGCCAGCCAAAAAAAAATACCTCTGCTTCTTCTGGGTTATTTTCTGTTTTCCTCCCATAGGGATTTTCTGGGTTTTTTGTTTCTTTCTTTGTTTATTTTATTCTCCCCTTCTCCCCTTCCAACCTTCTCCCTTCTCCTCCTTCTCCTTCATATATTATGTCTCAGAAAAGGTTAGAAGAATGGCTGAAGAGTTGAAAAACTTTCAGGTGGAAATGGAGGGACCTGAAAAACAAACAAACAAAATGGGATGAATGAGAAAAACAAGAGTTCCTTCTGCTCTGTAATTTCTGAAAGGGTTGCAGAGTTAGCTGTGTAACTAGCAAAATCTTGAGTGGAAATGGAAGTACTCAGAGGTGACAAATAGCTTCAGAAAAGGGAGAAACAAAAAGTTCAGACACAATAACTACGCAAGAGAGTGGGAGTTTCCCCTTAGGAGGAAAGAGGGAGAAAAACTGCTGGAAGGCAAATTGCAGCCCCTGGGTTGGGAAATGAGCTGGGTGGTCAGCCAGGAGGATGAGTGCAAAGCAGCTATGCCAGAGACATGACAAAGTAGTCCATTTTGATAGAAAAGGTTAATCTTAAGTCAACTGCATCACTACTTACAGGGACAGAGGATAGGAAGCCTGTGATTAAGAGACCACTACCCTCAGTTTCTGCTAATGGGGTTAAAAAAAAGTTATGAAGAGACAGGATGGCATCATATAGAAATGATAGCTCTAAAGCAGCTCAAAAATCCATGATTGCTTATGGGATGCATTCACCTTATGTGGAACAAATTCTAAATAACTGGGCTACTCAAAATAGAATTATCCCCCAAGACTGAAAGGCATTACTGATAGCTGTACATAGAAGCCTGTCCACAATAACAATGGTTAACATGGTGGAGAGAAGAAGACACAAATAGATACAAATTAACAGCAAAATAGACCAAGAGGAATGAACATAGTATAAGATCAGTAGCTGGGTGAAGGGTGGTACTCTGATTTACAAGAACATATTCAACTTAATGATACCACTGTAGAACAATATTGCTTAGTGGATTTAAGAGCTTGGGACAATGTGGAGGACCCAAGTAAAAGGACCATCTCATTTTCAGAGATTACACAAGGCTCTGGAAGCCTTCACTGATTTTTTTCTTTTATTAATATTTATTTATTTATTTATTTATTTAATTCTTTATTAATTACACTTTATTCATTTTGTATCCCCCCTGTGGTACCTCCCATCCCAATCACTCCCTTCCTCCCCGCTCTGTACATATGCCCTTCCCCACGTCCACTGATAGGGGAGGTCTTCTTTTCCTTCCTTCTGATCCTAGTCAATTAGGTCTCATCAGGAGTGGCTGCATGGTCTTCTTCTGTGGACTGGTAATGTTGCTTCCCCCTCAGGGGGAGGTAATTAAAGAACAGGCCAATCAGTTCATGTCAGGAACAGTCCCTGTTTCTATTAATATGGAACCACTTGGACACTGAACTGCTATGGGCTGTACCTGTACAGGGGTCCTAGGTTATCTCCATGCATGGGCCTTGGTTGGAGTATCAGTCTCAGGAAAGACCCCTGTGCTCAGATTTTTTGGTTCTGTTGCTCTCCTTGTGGAGTTCCTGTCCTCTCCAGATCTTACTGTTTCCCACTTCTTTCTAAGATTCCCTGCACTCTGCCCAAAGGTTGGGCATAAGTCTCAGCATCTGCATTGATAGTCTGTTGGGCAGAGCCTTTCAGAGGCCCTCTGTGTCAGGCTCCTGACTTGTTCCCTCTTTTCTCCTTCTTCTAATGTCCATCCTCTTTGCCTTTCTGGATAGGAATTGAGCATTTTAGCAAGAGTCCTCCCTTTTGATTAGTTTCTTTTGGTGTACATATTTTAGTAGGTTCATCCTATATTATATGTCTACATGAGTGAATATATACTGTATGTGTCTTTCTGCTTCTGGAATAGCTTACTCAGGATGATTGTTTCCAGATCCCACCATTTACCTGCAAATTTCATGATTTCTTTGTTTTTTATTGCTGAGTAATATTCCATTGTGTAGATGTACCACAATTTCTGTATCCATTCCTCAACTGAGGGGCATCTGGGCTGTTTCCAGCTTCTGGCTATTACAAATAACGCTGCTACAAACATGGTTGAGCAGATGTCCTTATTGTGTACTTGAGCCTCTTTTGGGTATATGCCTAGGAGTGGTATAGCTGGATCTTAAGGAATTGCTTTTTCTAGTTGTCTGAGGAAGCACCAGATTGATTTCCAGAGTGGTTGTGTAAGTTTACATTCCCACCAGCAGTGGAGGAGGGTTCCCCTTTCTCCACAACCTCTCCAGCAAGTGCTGTCACTTGAATTTTTGATCTTAGCCATTCTGATGGGTGTAAGGTGAAATTTTAGAGTCATTTTGATTTGCATTTCCCTGATGACTAAGGATGTTTAACATTTCTTTAAGTGTTTCTCAGCCTTTCAATATTCCTCTGTTAAGAATTCTCTGTTTAGCTCTGTACTCCATTTTTTAATTGGATTACTTGATTTGTTGATGTTTAACTTCTTGAGTTCTTTATATATACTGGATATTAGTCCTCTGTCAGATATAGGGTTGGTGAAGATCCTTTCCCAGTCTGTAGGCTGTTGTTTGTTCTGATGACAGTGTCCTTTGCTTTACAGAAGATTTTCAGTTTCATGAGGTCCCATTTATTGATTGTTGCTCTTAGAGCCTGTGCTGTTGGTGTTCTCTTCAGGAAGTTGTCTCCTGTGCCAATGAGTTCAAGGCTCTTTCCCACTTTTTCTTCTAAGTGGTTTAGTGTGTCTGGTTTTATACTGAGGTCTTTGATCCACTTGGACTTTAGTTTTGTGCAGGGTGATAAGTATGGACCTATTTGCATTTTTTCTACATGTAAACATCCTGTTAGACCAGCACCATTTGTTGAAGATGCTATCTTTTTTCCATTGAATGGTTTTGGCTTCTTTTTCAAAAATCAGGTGTCCATAAGTGTATGGGTTTTTTTCTGGGTCTTCTATTTGGTTCCATTGATCCGCCCGTCTGCTTCTATGCCAGTACCATGCAGTTTCTATTACTGTTGCTCTATAGTACAGCTTGAGGTCAGGGATGAAGATACCTCCAGAAGATCTTTTACTGTAGAGAATTGTTTTAGCAATTCTGGGTTTCTTGTTGTTCCATATGAAGGTGAGAATTTTTCTTTCAAGTTCTGTAAAGAATTGTGTAGGTAATTTGATGGGAATTGCACTGAATCTATAGATTGCTTTTGGTATGATGGCCATTTTTACTATATTTATTCTGCCAAGCCATGAGCACGGGAGATCTTTCCATCTTCTGAAATCTTCTTTTAATTCTTTCTTCAGAGACTGGAAATGTTTTTTGTTTTGTTTTGTTTTGTTTTATTTTGTTTTCATACAAGTCTTTGACTTGCTTGGTTAGGGTTACACCAAGGTACTTTATGTCCTTTGTGGTTATTGTGAAGGCTGTTGTTTCCCTAATTTCTTTCTCAGCCCTTTTGTCTTTTGTATACAGGAGGGCTACTGATTTTTTTTGAGCTAATTTTGTATCTGGCCACTTTCCTGAAGGTGTTTATCAGCTGTAGGAGTTCTCTAGTAGAATTTTTGGGGTCACTCAGGTATACTATTATATCATCTGCAAATATCACTGATTTTTTTTTTTACAAGTTAATCTCAGCTGTGAGCAAGATCATGTTAGTCCTTGGTATAAGACAAGTGCCAAATAGAGACCTTGGAATATGAAAATGTTAATACCCAATGTATTGGGTATTAAATGTAAATGTAATGTAAAAAAACTTATTAGACCATTAAAAGTGTGAGCAGTACCTAGGGATGGATGGATGAATGGATAAGGGAAATGACTGATATTAGTTCTCAAGTATATCATGCTAATATCATAGATCAAGTTGCAACTAGAGATCTGAGATATTAAAAAGCCCAGTGCTTCAGTTGTGGGAAGTTCTGTCATTTGGAGAGAAACTGTGACCAAACCACTAAAGGTCTCAGATCTGAAAATGCTCAGTGTGTTCACTGCAAGAAACACTGTGCTTTGTGATGAAAAGTGAACAAACTATTTCTTGCAGCAATCAATTTTCTACATATAAATAGGAAAGAAGGCCTAGGCTTCCAGGGTTGTGCAGGGAATTTGGTAAGCACTACAACTAGACCAATGTTGTAGGTCCAAGAGAGCTATCCAAGGCAGTTTCTTACTCTTAGGAAACAGTTTTTGGAACCTCTCTCAAAGCCCTGAAGCTAAAAGTACAAGCTGTTTGCCTCTTGTCAACCAGGAAATAACAAGCAGTCAGAAAAAAAACTCAATTAAGTATTCCAGATCTAATGCATGCCACTTTGGGCAGTGATACTCTATACTTGGCCATAGATAAACATCCTATACTATCCCCCAGAATTTAATGTTATAAAATATCTACTGGAGTTTATGGTCCTTTGCCCATATGGACAGTACGGATGATCTTGGGAAAGAGTGGATTGATTTCCCAAGGATTCATTGTACATCTAGGAATCACAGATGAAAATTTCAAAGGAGAAATTAAATGATAGCTTATGTTAAAATAGAGATGCAATTTAACGCAGATGATAGGATTGCTCAGCTGCTACTGTTTCCCTACTTCAAAAGCAAAGCTTCTCCAGTAGAAAGAGTAGGAGATGTCTTCTGAAAACAATGGCCATTGATCCAAAAAGTACTAATTTCCTTGAAAATGTCTTCTGTTTATAATTTACAACTGTACTGTGCATAATTAACAGAGTAACACAGGAAGGGAGAACTATAGTGAGTATTTTGGAATTTTGGCTCTTTAAAAAGCACAGAAAGATTATTAAAATGTTTTTGTTTTAATGTTAGGTGTGGGACTAGGAGACTACTTCATAGCAGCTGACTGTGGGTTGCATTGTTTTCTAGAAGGGCATGCTTTTGCTGCAGTAGTTTCCACATGTGTGAGGCTTGGAATTTTGTAAACTCTTCAGAGGATATATAAATGTTATGGCCCTGATAGGCAGGATTGCTGTAGGTGGCTGGTTGGTGGATGGTGCTATTGCTTTGTAGTTTGTCAAAGCAGTTGTGTGAAAAGAAATGAGAAGAAATTACGTGTCCAGATGGTGAAGAACAAACCTGCCCTAAAGAACTTGATGTTTCTCATTAGTAGGACATGGCTTAATGATAACTTCGTTCTCTTTCCCTTCTATCTTTTTTTTTTTTTAATATCTCCTATCTAGTGTTAGGGATTTAATAAGGTAGATAAGGGTAAAAGAATGAAAAAGGAACCTACAAAGTAGCAAGCATCAGCTACAGCCAGGCACAACTGTTCTCAAAGGACATACTGAATTTCCATGTGGTTAACCTCTCCAGATGTGGTAGATGCGATGGTTCACCTTCAAGTGGCCCTATCCACTGTTTCTTTAGTTTCTGTAGTGTGTTTCTTCTTGCTTTTCGAGGCTACTGACATCTGCCACTCTTCTGTTTTTTGTGTAACCGTAGCCTGCATGGTTCCCTCTGAGTTCAGGTTTTCAGTATTATTTTTAAGATTTTTTTTTCTAGTGCCAACTTCTTTATTATCAGATTGTTCCTGTTTGATTCTGGTTGGTTAAGTTGATCTCTTTGGGAAGAGCCTTCTGTTCCAAAGAATCTTGTCACCCACAGACACAGGGGCTTTGGGGATCAGAATCTCATCTCTGGATTGACTCAAAGAATAAATAATTTGAAGAGAGGAGAGGACCTTGGGGAGCCAGGACAGCATCTGCTACACCTGGCTTAGGCTTCAACTCTAGTGAGAGTATTTATATTCATATTCATACTCCTCGTCAATGAGCATTTGAGAAAATGAAAGCAAAGTTGGAGTCAGCATATGTGCTGATAAAATCAAGCCAAGAATATGAATAGGACAATCGAAGAAGACCTCAAGGGACCAAACAGAAAAGCACACTCGTGATTAGACTACTACTGTCACTCCAGTTGCTTGACTAGGGAGGAAGGTATTTATGCTTCCTGGTAACCAAAACGAAAAGCAAAACAAAACAGTAACAACAAAACAGTAAGATAAAATGTATACTTTGTTATAGGAAAGGAATTATGGCATTTCTCAATTTGTTGGGTAGCAGTGACATTAAGTAAGTCTTTATCTGAGTCCCTTCCAGCAGATTGTAGAACTTAGAGAGAGAACTGTGTGAAAAGGTCTGTCATGATAAGGAACTTGAAAGGCTTATGTCTCAACCATCATATCATGCAGGGTTCTCTAAAAAACAGAACTGATTCTTTCACTCTCCTTCTCCCTCTCTCTCTCTCTCTCTCTCTCTCTCTATATATATATATATATATATATGTATGTATCTCTCTCTCTCTATATATATATATATGTATATGTGAGAGAGAGAAAGAGAGAGAGAGAGATTTATTAGACTAACTTACATACTGTGGTTCTAAGAGTCCAACAGTAGGAAGGCTGAGAATCAGGTATTTCAGTAGTTCAGTAGTTCAGTTTATGAGGCTAAATATCTTAGTAGTTCGTTAGTGAAGGAGTCCTGGATGATTCCTAGGTCTTCAGTCTATACTGAAATTCCAAACACATTAGTTCTAATACAGGTAAAGGAATATATCAGCAACAGAGCAGATGAGCTTTTAGTGAGAGGGAGAGCAAACCGGCAAAATGCAAACTTTTCTTCTACATCCTTTTATGTGGGCTGCCACTGTAAGGTGAGGCCAAGATTAAGGGGATGCCTTAGTGCCTCAACTAATCTGATTAAAAAACTCCTTCCAGGCATGCTTAACAGCTTGAATTTCAATTGATTTCAGTAGTACATTTATAACAAACTGGATGTTTAATTCATTTCCTTATAACTGAGAACATAATCCCCAGGCAAACACGTTCTTAATAATAAGATATAAAGTGTCTTAGTTGACCATATTAACAGCTAAGCACCCAAGCTGGTCCTGCCAAGCTAAGTATCCCTTGTGTGGAGTGACTTATTGTTGGAAGTGACAGGGTTGGCCATTACATTCTTCTCCACAAAGACCCACCTTTCCATATCTTAGGAAGTTCTAGATCATCTTAACCTACACGAGCAAATAGCTTTGATGTAAGGAAAGCTCAAAAGCCTCTTGTGTTTATTAACTGCCCCAAGTCCAGGATTGCTGATGGGAAGACTGATGACCTGAGAGTCATTGGGGTAGGACTCATCTTCTTAGTTGACCTTGGTGGCTCCAGTTTCTCTCGTTATGATTTTGAGGAACGTGAAGTCTGTATCTGCATTTTTCAAGGCTTGGTCCACAGCATTACTTATAAAGACACAGATTCAAAGCCTGCGCTCCAGACCTAAGTCAGGTTCACTGGGAGTGAAACTGGCTCTTCATTTTAAGCAGATCTTGTGGTAGTTATGATCATAATTCAATTTTCAAGTCATAACCTCAACTGTGTCTATTTATGGGGTATATTGTAATCTTCAGATGATGTTCGCTGAGTCACATTCAAGTTTGAAGATCTTTCTGTTTGGTGACCTGCTAGAATCTTTCCAGCTCAATATTAGTTGATCCACATTTCTTATTGTATCTTTTTTCCTGGTAGAATTTTCTAACTGGAGAGTACCAGAAAGGGTTACAGGATTAAAGAGATAAAGGGGATTTTTCTGCCTATTTATATGTGTAACCAATTCATTTTCACAATACTCCCTCTCAAACCTCCAGGTAGTTTTTGCATTGTTCTATTGGATAGCTACCATAATTAAATATCTCCTCTTTGAAATATTGACCCAATGAGTAGCTAGAGGCTTGTTGCAAGGGAGCTGTGAGGTGATAAAAAAAGAAGCTTCTGCCAAAACAACTTAAAAAATTGAGCTTCTGATATAAGCCTAAAGATCCATGAAAGCTATTTTGATTACCCGCAGATGGGTAATCAGAACCCAGTACTCCTGAGGTCGTGCTCCCTTCTGCAAAATGAAACTCACCGCTAAAGAAATTATGAACAATATTTCCACAGACTATTTCTGTCTCCAAAGTAAAAGATGTCCCTGATGTAATGCATCAAGTACATGCTAAACTAAGAAAAGCATGGTCTACATCTGTTTGCTCACTTTATTGGGTATACTGTAGCAAACAAGACTCGTTTGTATTATTTAGTTAATATTCTTAAAATCAATAGAGTACACAGTTTTTCTTTTATTTATTTTTCAAAGACACAAACATCTATGGAAAACAGTTTGAAGAATACTGTATTACATAATTTTAATTTCTTAATACTCTAATACTTTTCAGTGCCTACTGATGGCCTTAGTGCAGAGTGTAGGATAGATAGGAGGCCAAATAAGGGAAGAAGATAGTAGGGTGTCTCACTGAAAACAACCTCTCTGGGATGTGTCCGGCAGAATCCCAGTTTATGTTGTGACTGAAAAACTGCAGAGAGTTTTCTCTTTTCTAATTGTCAGAAGATAGTTAATACCCTAGCTCAGCATAGAAGAAAAAGAGCCTGCCTCTAACTGTGGACTGAAGCTCTGAAGAAATCTGCTGTCACAACCAGCCCTGAGTCAGGTCCTGCAGCACTCTGCCCCCAAGAGGGAACTAGAAATATACCTGCATGATTTTAATCTTATTTTGGTAACAGAAGGTTTATTGTTAAAGCTTAAAAAGCTAATCCTATCTCTCAAAAAGGAAAGGGAATGAATAACAATTTGTTTATGTAACAAATGGAATTTTGAGCACTAAAATGCAGTATGAAGGACTGTTCAGGACTGAATGAGTTTTCCTCAGCAAGGGTCTCCTCAGGTTCAAGTATAAGTTGGGTAGAACTCTTGTGGCTGAGTGGAGTCAGACACATCATATCCAACCCCAGCAGTGTGACTTTGTTCCTCTGCTGAGATTTTAGTCCTAGATGCAGTAGCAAGGATGTAGCCACCACTGTGTGAGTGAAGCCAAAGGAAGGCACTCTGCTTAGGAAAAGTGACCCCCTTCCCACTGCTACATTAGAGCCAATTAGAGATGGGTCACATAGCCACCTTTCTAGCAATAAATAAATAAATACATAAATAAATACATAAAGATGGCAGCACCAGTTGCGCACAGTATCTGAACAAAAGGACAGCAGTGAGAGCAGAGCATCTAACAGGCCGTGCTGTGGCCTCCCAAAGCCCCAGTGTCTGTGATTCCTAGGTAAGAGGAGAGCCCATAGTGAGGGACTCCAACCTCAGGTCATCTGGATAATCCTGGGAAAAGTTTCTGGGCTCCCACTGGCATGCTGATTTAGCCTCAGGCCACCCACCTGCTCCCACTGTCTGTGGATACCTGGTACTGCATGTGTGTTGTTCCAACGTCCAGCCTCTGAATGGTTGGATCCATGGAAACAACCATAGCCACTGTTCCAAAGCTCAATCTATATCCCTAAGGAGACTGGCAAGACCACTGAGCTCACATGTTCTCCAAAATGGCTGCAGCCAACAAGCACAGTGTCTGGACAGCTTGAGCTCATTAATCTTGGAGCAAAAAAAAGCTCGTAGCAGGGCTGACTCTAAGACCTTTCCTGGGTGATTGGAGGGTTCCTGTGATCCTGAGTTTGCCTCCAGGATCATACAACTGAGGAGAGCTCTGGGCAAGTCCCAGAGATTTATCTGCTAGTCCAAGACCATTCCCACCAACCTGAGAAGGGCTCCTGCAAGAACATCTAGCTTCCTACCCTGATCTCTTCCTGCATCCTTGAGAACTCCAGCAGGAAACATAATCTACTAGCCAAAGTCAGAAACAACCAGAGGACTAAAGGACAGCATAAAAACACAATCAACAAAAGCCAGAACAATATGATATCTCCAGAACCCAGTTATCCCATGGAAAGCATCCCTGAGTACCCTCACACACCTGAAATACAAGAAAATGACAAATTTGTGATTATGAAAATAATACCAGAGGAAATAAATAAAATACTTGACGAAATATAGGAGGATACAGTCAAATAGTTTGAGGAAATGCATAAAACACTCAAGGAATTACAGGAAAATAAAAACAGCTGAAGGAATTAAACAAACCATTTAAAGAATTGGAGGAAAATACAAAGAAACAAATTAAGGAAATCAAGAAAACGGTTCAAGATCTGAAGATGGAAATAGAAACAATAAAGAAAGCACAAACTGAGGAAATCCTGGAGAAAAGGAGAACTTAGGAAAGAGAACAGGAACTACAGAGGTAAGTATTGCCAACAGAATACAAGAAATGGAGGAAAGAATCTCAGGTATAGAAGACATAATGGAAGAAATCTATGCATCCATGAAATAAAATGTTAAATCTAAAAATTTCCTCACACAAAGCATCCAATAAATCAAGTACAACATGAAAAGAAGAAACCTAAGAATAATAGAAATAGAAGAAAGAGACGTTTCCTAGCTCCAGGGCCCAGAAAATATTTTCAATTAAATCATAGAAGAAAAATTTTCCAATCTTAAAGAGATACTAGATTAGACCCGAAGAGAAAAATCCTTCTGCCCCATAATAATCAAAACACTAAATTTATAGAACAAAGAAAAGATATTAAAAGCTGCAAGGAAAAAAAAAAAAAAAAAAAACAAGTAACATGAAAATGGCAAACCTATCAGAGTTACACTTGAGTTCTCAGCAGAGACCATAAAATCCAGAAGGGGCTGGGCAGATATCTTGCAAACCCTAAGAGACTACAGATGCCAGTCCAGACTAATATACCCAACAAAACTTTCAATTACCATAGATGGAAAAAACAAGACAGAATGAAATTTAAACAAATCTATGCACAAACCCAGCCCTACAGAATCTGCTAGAAGGAAAACTCCCACCAGAAGAGGTTAAGTACAGCCAAGAAAACACAGTATATAAATAACTTCACTACAGGAAAACTGATAGTAGACCAGCCCACAAAAACAGAACGAGAACCAATGGCAAAATAAAAGGAGTGAAGAGTCACTGGTCATTAATATCTCTCAACATTAATAGACTCAACTTTCCGATAAAAAGACACAGATTAGCAGAATGGATGTGAAAAGAGGATCCATCATTCTGCTGCCCTCAAGAAACACACCTTAATAGACAAAGATAGACATTACCTGAGAGAAAAAGGATGGAAAAAGGTTTTCCAAGCAAACAGAACCAAGAAACAGTCTAGAGTAGCCATTCTAATATTTAATAAAATAGACTTTCAACCAAAATTAATCAAAAGAGTTCAGGAAGGACACGGCATACTCATCAAAAAAAAAAAAAAAAAATTCCACCAAGACGACATCTCAATTCTGAACATCTATGCCCCAAATACAAGGGTACCCACATTTGTAAAAGAAACATTACTAAAACTGAAACCACACATAGATCCCCACACATTAATAGTGGGAGACTGCAATACCCTATTCTCACGAAAAGGACTGGTTGACTAAACAGAAACTAAACAGAGATATAATACACTAACAAATTCATGAATCAAACAGAACTATTCACTCAACCACAAAAGAATATACCTTTTCCTCAGCATCTCACAAAACCTTCTCCAAAACTGACCATATAGTTGGCCACAAAGCAAGCCCCAAAAGATTGAAATAATCCCCTGTATCTTACCAGACCACCATGGATGAAAGTTGGACCTCAACAATAGAAAGAACAAATAGCCTTGGTTGGAATATCAGTCTCAGGAAAGACCCCTGTGCTCAGATTTTTTGGTTCTGTTGCTCTCCTTGTGGAGTTCCTGTCCTCTCCAGATCTTACTGTTTCCCACTTCTTTCCTAAGATTTTCTGCACTCTGCCCAAAGGTTGCCCATAAGTCTCAGCATCTACATTGATAGTCTGCAGGGCAGAGCTATTCAGAGGTCCTCTGTGTCAGGCTCCTGACTTGTTCCCTCTTTTCTCCTTCTTCTGATGTCCATCCTCTTTGCCTTTCTGGATAGGAATTGAGCATTTTAGCAAGAGTCCTCCCTCTTGATTAGTTTCTTTAGGTGTACAGATTTTAGTAGGATTTATGCATGGAGATAACCTAAGACCCCTGCACAGATGTAGCCCATGGCAGTTCAGTATCCAAGTGGGTTCCATTCTAATAGGAACAGGAACTGTCTCTGACATGAACTGATTGGCCTGCTCTTTAATTACCAGGGGGAAGCAGCATTACCAGGCCACAGAAGAAGACAACACAGTCACTCCTGATGAGACCTAATTGACTAGGATCAGAAGGAAGGAAAAGAAGTCCTCCCCTATCAGTGGACTTGGTGAGGGGCATGCATGCAGAGGGTAGAGGAAGGGAGGGATTGGGACAGGAGGAGGGAGAGAACCACAGGGGGGATACAAAGTGAATAAAGTGTAATTAATAAAGAAAAAAAAGAAAGAACAAATAGCTTAGACATGCATGGAAACTGAACAACACTCTACTCAATGACTGCTGGGTCATGAAGAAATAAAAATAAATAAAAAAAGGCCTTCCTAGAATTCAATGAAAATGAAGGCACAAATTACCCAAACTTATAGGACACAATGAAAGCAGTACAAAGAGGAAACTACATGGCACTAAGTGCCTTCTTAAATAGACAGGAGAGATCTCATACAAGCAACTTAATGGCACATCTGAGAGTCCTAGAAAAAAAAGAAGCAGACACGCCCAAGAGGAGTAGACAGCTGGAAATAATCAAACTCAGGGAAGAACTCAATAAATTAGAAACAAAGAGAACAACTCAAAGAATCAACGAAGCCAAGAGCTGGTTCTTTGAGAAAATCAACAAGATAGACAAACCCTTAGCTAAACTAACTAAAAGGCAGAGAAAACACCATCTAAATGAACAAAATCAGAAATGAAAAGGGAAACATAACAACAGACACTGAGGAGAGCCAAACAATCATTAGGTCTTACTTCGAAAGCTTATATAACATAAAATTTGAAAATATCAATGAAATGAACAATTTTCTTGATAGATTCCACTTGCCAAAGTTGAATCAAGATCAGGTAAATTAAAATAGTTTTATATCCCAAAAGGAAATATAAGCAGTCATCAAAATTTTCCATTAAAAAAAAAAAAAGCCCATGGTTAGATGGTTTCAGTGCAGAGTTCTACCAGACCTTCAAAGAAGAGCTAACACCAATACTCTTCAAATTATTCCACAAAATAGAAACAGAAGGAACAATACCAAACTCATTCTATGAAGCCACAGTCATCTTGATACCTAAACCTCACAAAGACCCAACAAAGAAAGGTAATTTCAGGAAAATTTCCTTTATGAGCATTGATGCAAAACTACTCAATAAAATACAAACCAAATCCAAGAACACATAAAAAATATCATCCACCATGACCAAGTAGCCTTCATTCCAGGCACGCAGGTGTGGTTCAGTGTATGAAAATCTGTCAATATAACCCACCATATAAACAAACTGAAAGAAAAAAACCCTACATAATCATATCCTTAGATGCTGAATAAGGATTTGACAAAATACAACACCCATTCATGTTAAAAGTATTGAAGAGATCAGGGATGCAAGGCAATATACAAAAAGCCTATAGCCAATATCAAACTAAATAGAGAGAGACTTAAGTCAATTCCACTGAAATCAGGAGCAAAACAAGGCTGCCTACTCTCTTCATACCTCTTCAATATAGCCCTTGATGTCCAACCTAGAGCAATAAGACAACTAAAGGAGATCAAGGGGATAAAAGTTGGAAAGGAAGGGGTCAACATATCACTATTCACAGATAATATGGTAGTATACATAAGTAACCCCCATTCTACCAAGGAAATCCTAGAGCTGATAAACACCTTCAGCAAAGTGGCTGGATACAAAATTAACTCAAAAAAAAAAAATCAGTAGCCTACCTGTATACAAAGACAAATGGGCTGAGAAAGAAATTAGAAAAACAACACCCTTTACAATAGTCACAAAAACATAAAGTGCCTTGGTGTAACTCTAACCGAGAAAATGAAATTCTTGTATGAGAAAAGTTTCAAGTCTCTGAGAAAGAAATTGAAGAGGATATCAGAAGACAAAAAAATCTCCCATGCTTATGGATTAGTAGAATTAACCTGGTAACAAAGCCCATTCTACAAAAAGCAATCTACAGATTCAATACAATTCCCATCAAAATACCAACACAATTCTTTACAGAGCTTGAAAAACCGTTCTGAACTTCATAAGGAAAAACAAAAAAGCCAGAATAGCTAAAACAAAATTGTACAACAAAAGATCTTCTAGAGGTATCTTCATCCCTGATCTCAAGCTGTACCTTAGAGCAACTGTAAACAAACAAACAAACAAACAAACAAAAAAACTGCATGGGACTTATTAGGATTTTGGAACAAAACCTGCTTCTGGGTTACCTAGCAACTTATGATGTCATCATGTGTCACCAGCTAGGTGGCCACGCCTGGAAGGCGTGGTTACCTTGCCCCTTAAAGGGACCAGCCAGCCATGTGGTCCCTCTCTTTGTTCTTTCTCTCTTGGCCTCTCTTGGTCTCTTACTCTCTTGGTCCTTTCTCTGTCGGGGCACCCCCTCTCTCTTTCCCCTTCTCTCTCTTTTCTTTTCTCTTTCTTTTCCCCATCATATCCTGCTCTCCCTTCTCTCTCTAGCTCCATATCCACGTAATAAACCTCTTTTATATATAAGATCTGTCGTACGCCTAATTGTCTTTATTTATTTAATTTTGTCCCAGTGTGGCATAGAAACACACTGGTTAATCAATGGAATGGAATCAAAGTCCCAGAAATAGACCCCCACACATATGAACACTTGATTTTTAGTTTTTACATAGAAGCCAAAATCATTTAATGAAAAATTCTATCTTCAACAAATGGTGTTTGTCTAACTGGATGTCTACATGTAGAAAAATGCAAATAGATCCATATCTATCACCTTGCATAAAAGTCCAAGTGAATCAAAGATCTCAGCATCAAATCAGAAACACTAAATTCGTTAGAACAAAATGTGGGGAAGAGCCTTGAACTCATTGCACAAGAGGTAACTTCCTGAACAGAATACCAAAAGCTCAGACTCTAAGATCAAAATTGATGGACCCTCATGAAACTGAAAAGCTTATTTAAAGCAAAAAACACTGTCAACAGAACAAAATGACAACCTACAGACTGGGAAGATATCTTCACCAATCTTACATCTGACAAAAGGCTAATATCTAAAATATATAAAGAACTCAAGAAATTAAACACCAAGAAACCAAATAATCCAGTTAAAAAACAGGGTACAAAGCTAAACAGATGATTCTCAATAGAGGAATATCAAGTGGCCCAAAAGTACTTAACGAAATGCTCAAAGCCCCAACTTATCAGGGAAGTATAAATCAAAATGTCTCTGAGATTCCATCATAAACCCTTCAGAATGGCTAAAATAAAAATCTCAAGTGACAGCACATGCTGGCAAGGATGTGGAGAAAGGAGAGCACTCCTCTATTTCTGGTGGGAGTACAATATTGTACAATATTGTGCAATATTGTTTTTCCTTATTGTGGAAATCAATCTGGACATTTCTCAGAAAACACTACCCCAAGACCCAGCTTTACCACTCCTGGACATATACCCGAAAGATGCTTCACTATAAAACAAAGACATTTGCTCAACTCTGTTCATAGCAGCTTTATTCGTAATAGTCAGAATCTCATTCAAAAGGGCAAATAGAATAGACACCAGAACCAGATGAAGTGAGGGAAGAGGACAGGAGCCTACCATAGATGTCCTCTGAAGGACTCCACCCAGCAGGAAATTGAAGAAATGCTGAGACTCACAGCCAAACTTTGGCAGAGCACAGAGAGTCTCATGGAAGAGTGTGGTAATAGAAGGACTTGGAAGGCACAGGAGCTCCACATGGAGACCAATAGGTCCAAAATATCTGGGCCCAGGGGGGCCTGCAGAGACTAATGCACCACCCAATCACCATGCATGGAGAGGACCTGGATTCCCTGCTCAGATAAGGGCAGCTTAGTTTGACATGGACTGTGTTGCCTGCTCTTTGATCATTTTCCTTTTATGGGAGACCTTTCCAGACCACAGAGGAAGAGGATGCAGGCAGTCCTGATAAGACATGATAGTCTGGGTTCAGTTGGTAGGGGAGGAGGCCTCTCCCTTTCTAGAGTACTAGAGGAGGGGCATGAGGGAAAGAAAGAGCAAGTGTTGGACCTGGAGGAGACGTGGGAGGGCACAACAATCAGTATTTAAAGTGATTAAGCCAAAAAATAAATTTAAGTAAAAAATGAAAATCAAAAGTGTAATGAGATTCTACTACATCCCTCAGTCAGGTTAAAACTGAAAAAGTTCATAAAATTTGACAAATACCTGGAGTCAATCATGCCCTCATGATTTTCCACTGATGAGACTGTACAGCTGTTATTAGAAAAGTTCTAGAAGTTTACTAGAACTAAGCAAGAACCTTCCTAAGTACCTAGCAGTCCCATGAATATGGATTTTTTCAGAATAATGTAATCATATTCCACAGGATACTTGCATGGCAATATTCCTATGAGATTCACGGTGGGAGGCATACCAGCTCACTCAAATAAGAGTGGACTTGCTTTGACAACTCTGTGGCAGTACCCCAGTTTCTACTGTCACATGACCTAGGAACAGGAGAAGGGGTTCTGAACTGTCCTGAAATGGTCTTAGCTGCGTGTACAATAAGGAAAAATGCAACCTCTGAATAAACCCTCAGCTGTGCCGCTGCAGATTTAAGCATACACGTATTAAAACCAGATGCATCATAAGAAGAGAAATACACCTTGAGTAAAACTTACATAATCCAAACCTTTCCATCAAAACAGAGGACTACCCATACTACATACTCTTGGCCCTCAGCTATAACCAGTGCTCTTGAGGACGCCAACTCCAGGAGGCCACTGCCAACCATGTTGCATCTGACCTACACTGTCACTTTGCTTTTTAATGTAGTTCCTTGCCACTTTGAAATTTTGCATGCTTCTTTGGTTCTGTGAACAAGACTCCAAGAACCTGAAAACATCTAGCCCAGGCAGTGACCCCTGAGAAACAAATTTGTTTACAGTAATTTAAACCAGAAAATCATCCAAAATTCCACCAACAAGAAACTGTACTGTTAGCTTTGTAGTGAGACACTTTTCAGCAACCATCAGGAACAAACCATGAATTCCTGTGACAATATTGATGAATCCCCAAAACATTTTGCTGAGTGAAATAAATCTTGCACAAGTGAGTAAGTGCCATAAGATCTAATTTATGTGACACTCTAAAAAGGCAAAAGAAAAGCATGGTGGAAAGGTTCAAAACAATGGCTGTGTTTTGTGTGTGTGTGTTGTGTTTCCTGGCTGTGTTTTGCCTGTGTATGCAGAGGGCGCC
Organism: Psammomys obesus; assembly: GCF_907164565.1. Classification (NCBI taxonomy): domain Eukaryota; kingdom Metazoa; phylum Chordata; class Mammalia; order Rodentia; family Muridae; genus Psammomys; species Psammomys obesus. The sequence goes on from NW_026585742.1 coordinate 6,564,216, forward strand.
TGTGTGTGTGATGTCCCCTTGTGTGTGTGTGGGGGGTGGTGCCTGCAGTGTGGGTGAAGTACCTGTTTGTGAGGAGGGTTGCTTGTGGGTGTACAAAAACACCTGTGTGTGTGCCTGTGGGGCTTGCCTGTGTCGGGGGTGGGGTTGCCGTGTGTAGGAGGGTGTGCCTGTATGTGTGGGTGTGTGGGTGCCTCTGTGTGTAGGTGTGGCTGTGCGCCTGTGCGTGTAGGTGGGATGCCTGTGTGTGACTGAATATGTGAGCCTCTGGGTGTGTGGAGGGGGTGCCTGTGGGGATGGGTAATAACTGTGTGTGAGTGTGTATGTGTGCCTGTGTGTCTGTGTGTGTGTGTGTGTGTGTGTGTGTGTGTGCCTGTGCATGGGGGAGGGAGTGACGAGGTAGAAGGGAGGTAACAATGTGTGTGTGTGTGTGTGTGTGTGTGCCTGTGGGGGCAGTCCCTGTGGGAGGGCTTTGTGGGGCTGTGCCTGTGTGTGTATGGGGGTGTCACTATGTGTGGAAGTGGGGATAAAAGTATATGTCTCATAAGGCAAAAAAAAGTAATTTTTTTATTTTTTACTCTTTGATGGGTTCATAGATGTATGTAATGAATGTCAGTGATTTTCAACCTCCCCTATTTTATCCCCCTTCTTCTCCCGCTGAAGCCCTTATTTCTTCTTATAGGCTCTCCTACTGTCATGCCCACACTGTGGGTGTGTGTGTGTGTGTGTCAGAGAGAGAGAGAGCACATGTGTGTGTGTGCAAGTGTTCAAGTATGTGCATGGTTTTGTGTGCTTCTCTGGTTTTAAGCGGTACTGACTAACGAGCATGGGAGAGCTGTTATCTACTGGAACATGGCAATTAATCACTAGCGACAACACTGAAGAAAGACACCCTCCCCCTAGTAAACTTAACAATCTACAGCCCCTCAAGGAGGGGTGGGACTTCCTGAGCCTTTGTCCATGGTGAAAAGTTGAAAGATCCAATTGTGTGGAGATATTGTGAGAATAATCACAATTGCAATGAGTTAATGAGAGCCACAACATGTCAGGTCCAAAAGTTGTCTGTGTACCATGCGCTTTCCTGTCCTCCAGCTCTTACATTCTAGCCTCCTCTTCCACGATGCTCTCCAAGCTCACGGGGGATGACATGAATGACCCACCTAGGACTGAGCACTTTGTCTTGTCCTTAGCATTCAGCAAGTTGAGTCTTTCCATAAACTGCTGCCACCCACTGCAGCATGACGCTGTTTAGACACAGAAGTCTTAATTGTAGATTCAAGGTGAAGAGCATATGGTTTTCAATGTAATGTCTTTTTACTTCTCTATAGGCTTGAACATTTTTGTAGAAAATGAGAGGTGAAAAGTTGATGCTAAGTTTCTTAAAGCTACATATTTAGATACTTAGTTATTCATTAGTACTTCTAGTTTGGTTTTTAAATCTTTATTGATAAATGTAGTAGATTTAATAAAAACATTCAAAAGGTGTTTTATATGATAGTGAGAATAGGCTCTGTTATGCTGCAGTAGCAACTACGTCTCCAGAGCTCTACAACAGAGGCTCTCAATGTTTCTAATGCTGCGATCCTTTAATATAGTTCCTGGTGTTGTGGTGACCCTGACCATAGAATTATTTTGTTGCTGCTTTTGAACTTTAATTTTGCTACTGTTATGAATCATAATAAAAACATCTGATGGCAGACTATCTGTGAGGGCCAAGAGCCACAGGTTGAAAACCACTTCTGTAGTGCATCATTGAAGCACAGGTGCATTTCTCACAGATGTCTCGGCAGGAGACATGTAGGACTCTGCTTCTATTCCTAGCCTTAGCTCTTTTCCAGCAAATGAAACATTCCTAGAGGCAAAAGATCCTATCCCCACCTCATTGCTTGTAGTAGAGTTTGGAAACAAAAATTCCCTGAGTGTGTATGAGGAAACAATATTATAGTAAGCATATATTATTGCAAAAAAACTAAGCTCTGTTAATTAAACTCATTTAAATATTTTAAATGAATCTAGGCATTTAATATATATTATTTCCTCTTAAGTACCTCAATTAAGTATTTAAGTTATTCTTATGAATTCGATAACTTAAATTTTTATGTATGCTTAAGTATTATTTAGTGACCTAATAGTTCAGAATATTTTAATAAGATCTAATTTAAAATTATTAGTCTTTGAGTATATAAAATTCTTAATACTTTTTTCTAGGCGATAGAAAACAAGGTTGGTTTAAGGGCTAAGAACGTTGGGATAATATTATTTGTTAACATATTTTTGCAACTTAAAAGTTACCATTTTTTATAAAAAATGGAAATCACAAGGCAACAAATAACTTATTACACATTAATTTTTTAGTTAAAATGACAAGTCAAAGTTATTTCTTTAATATACAAATTCTGTTCTTTATAAATTCTCAATTTATAAATTATAACATAATCACACCAGAAGAAAATGTTTAGGATAGTGCTTTCAAATAATTCTTGAGGTTGTGCTCGGGGCTGGCTGATATCTTCAGTTAAGGCTTCTGTCCTGGGTGTTCAGATGGGTGTGCTCCAGGCTTATGAGGTCTGCTGAGCTGGTTTGCACTGCCCTCTCCAGCTTGGCCCAGTTCAGCCTCCTTCTGGACTCGCTTCCACCAAGTCTTCTTTGCGGTTCCTCAGAGACGCTGCCTGCCACTTAGACTCAGACAATCCACTGCCTATCTTCTACTCTTTCTATGTGATAGTTTAAGTCGCCCTCATTCAATAACTCGTGTGACTTCATTGTGGTGTGATGAGGTGGTTATCAATGCGGCTTCTAGATGCAGACTGTATGAAGCTCCTTGTTCATTTATATGCTGTGTTATCTTTACCAAGATACCAGACTTCTTCCAATAACTTTACCTATAAGTAGTACCTACTTCACAAGGTTGTTGACATGGGGGAGTTAACAAATATCAAGCTATTGTCATGATCATTAGTAACAGTAGTAATACTATTTGTTTGATCTCAAGTTAGTGCCACTAGAGGATGGAGAGCAGACTCTGTCATCCATTAATTAGGTTCTTGCTTGTTTCTTTCTTTGTTTTAAGTTCTGCGTGGCCTGGATCTTGGTATGTAGGCCAAGAGGCTCCAGACTCACAGAAATATGCCTGCTTCTGTCTCTGCCTCTGCAATGATAGGATTAAAGGCATGTGCCACCATGCCATTCATAACCCAATGAAGTTTAAATATGTTAAACTCATGATAAAATCCAGTCATGTCTCAGACTTTGTGGGAGATGAACCCCAGAAGATTCCAAAATCTGTGAATGCTGAATTTTCAAACTTTAAAATAGATTGTTATCTGCATGTAGCCCACACCCCTTGCGAACTTCAGCTCTTCTCTGGCTAGTACAATGTAAACGCTCAGTAGGTATTGCACTGTTAGACACTAATGGCAAGCGGGTGAGTCTACCTGCTCATCTCCAGTGCATTCTGCCCTCTGTTTTTGATCCATGCCTGGTTGTGTCTGTGGACACTGAGCACACAGATAAAAAGGCCTCCCCCATGTCCTGTCGTGTTAGCTTTCCATCTCTAAGCCAGGTCCACGTGTGCTTGTTGCAGTACTGGTGTTTATGCTCAATTTGGGAACAGGTACAGGTCAGGAGGATACATTAACAGTCTTCGTCTCCCACCTGAAGTTCCCTTGTGCTTCCACTGGCCTGCCTACCAGGCTGCTTTCAGGGTGTGGAAGTGTTCTGGCTCCCACACTGGAGGAGGATGCACACTAGTGAATTACCAAGTGATGACAACAGCCATTGCTCAGCTTTTGGAAGGGACAGTTATCTTTAACACCCACAAATACCTGGAAAACCCACATGTTGGTCTAGAGAGAGATGTGCAGAGATTGCAGGAAAGCTCGGGTGAACATGTTTCCCATCCCTAGGCAGGAGGGAATGCTGACACAGGCCCAGTGCCGACACAGGCCCAATGCCGACACAGGCCCGGTGCCGACACAGGCCCAGTGCTGATACAGGCCAATCTTGGAGGGCCCAGCTATCAATCTTTGATTAGTCATAAGACATTTTCAAGTTCACTTTACTTTTCTTCCCAAAAGAAAACCATGTGTTTCTTTAACGCAGCACTTAGGAAGCCTTGCTAAAGACCCATGAGAAAAGTTAGTAGTTTGAAAGGTGTAGTTTATTTGCTTGAAAATACTTTTTCACAATTTTAGTCATGCAGTCTTTTTAAAAATTGCATAATGTGTTTCATGATAAGCTGAAAAATTAGACTTACAAACTTTTAGGGAAATTTTTGAAATATGGGATGAGTACTATTAAAATATCCACAATTAATGAGAGGATCATTTAAAATATAAGTGAACAGGTGCCTTTTTTTAACATGAAACATGAGTGTCATCTGACACCACTGGTGTATGTATTTGGTATTCGTTTCTTCTCATAGAGGACGGGCAAAAGCACAGGGGGTGAAGACAAATGTGTTACCTCACACTTTATCCTCAAGATGACAACAAGATTTCATTGGGCTGACCCAGCAGCTCTGACCCCATTTCAGGTGCCAGGGAGACTCCACTTGTTTGTTTGTTTGTTTGTTGTCTTCAGGAGTTTGCAGGTGCCACCTGTCATCCTTCCTGCACCCTCAAAGCAACAAAGCATCGTACCTCTGCCAGCCCTGTGAGCACCTATCTTTTTGGTAGGTGTATATATAACCAGGAAAGGTTCTTCATTCTCCACATAACTTGGTTCGATCTGACCCACGGAGGCAAATCACGGTGTTTTCATGATAGTGTCACCAATTACACTGTCAATTTTTCTATTCCTTTGGTCTTATGTCGTAAGCACTTGTCCCATGGTGACACTTCACCTTGCTGACTGTAGTTTACATTGTACTTTATAACCTAAGGTATTAAAGAAATGTGTTTTTGTGAGACAGCCGGAAGAAGTTTAGGCTGAAGGTGTTATCTGCAAGTCCCCTTGGAGGCAGGAATTCTTGCTTCTATGCCAGCCAGACTTGACTGCCACCATGGAGCTGCCTTGCTCCAGTCCAACACTCCGGAGGACAACGGTGGATCTCTAGCTGGCCTCAGAAGCAGTTAGTGCAGGGACAGAGTGTTCTGCTGCACCTATTCAAATTCATAGGCAGACTGGGAGTTGACAGTTTCATTGCCTGTTCTCAAATTAGCATCCTCATTTCTGAAGCTGTTTTGTAATCTTTATCAGCTGAAGCTCCTGAGAACTAGAACAACAGGGGAATGCTGTCAAGATAGGAATTTTCTAGTTTCTAAGCCAGGTAAACAGTCAGCCATGAAGCATAGAAATTATTTTTTAATGCCCTTTATAGAAATTTATTTTCAATGAGACATCCATAAGGTATGGCATAAGATTTTTCTAAATGTCTATGTTGGTTAGTTTTAGATAAAAACTTGCTTTAACCTGGAATCCTTTGTCAAGAGAGTTTCAATCAAGGGATTATCTTGATCAGGTTTGCTTCTGTGCATGTCTGTGGGGAATTGTGTTGCTTGTTAACTGATGTAGGAAGATCCAGCCTGTTGTCTGTGGCATCATTTCCTGAACTATGTTAGGCAGGAAAAGTTAGATGTGAGTAGGAACCCCAGTTGCATTCCTTTCTCTCTGCTTTTCACTGTGAGTGTGGCTGTTTTGGGTTTCTTCCTTTATTTCCCTTCAATAATAGACTGTTCCCCAGACTGTAATTAGAATGAACTCTTTTCCACAAGTTGGTTTTGTCAGGGTATCTTGTTATAGCAACAGAAATGAAACAAGAACAATATCCCACTGGCTCATTGTTTTTAACATTAAAAGCATTTATTTAAAATATCATAGAAAACAAAACTAATGCACAATGTCTTGATTTTTTAATTGATTTTGGAATTCAGTTTAAGGTTATTTTAAAAGAGTGGATTATTAAAATAAAAACTCAAATTACAAAGGGATGGCATGTGGAAGTGACAAAAGTAAGAAAAATCAAATTCATGGTTGAAGCTCTTGGGTGTGCTGAGTCCGGCAGGATGACTCTGAAGACTGATGAGATGATGGACTCAAGACTTCAATATAAAGCAATGAAGGGGAAAAAGTCAGATTCAAAATTGTGTGTATGTAACTATCTAGTATATCACACTATAAATTAGTGGTGAGTGTAATGTTGGGGGAATGAACAAAAGGAGCCACATTGGTTTTCTGTACTAGCAATGTTCCAATGTTGAGTTAGAGCTAGTTAGATGGGTTCATTTAGTGAAAACCCATTAACATGGGACCATGCTGCCAATGTTTTAGATATGGTGTGTCAATCATGAATCCATAAGCAGAAGCTTGGTTCCTCATTTGCCGGGAGCCAAAGCTATCTACTGAAGCCAAAGTCAAAGTTATGTAGTGGAGCCAAAGCTATCTACTGAAGCCTAAGTCAATTAGTGAGTCAAAGCTATCTAGTGGAGACAAAAGGTGTTTACTAGGCCAAAGCCAAATAGTGAGCAAAGGTCATTTAGTGGAGACCTAAAGCTATTTAGTGAAAGTTATCTAGGACCCGAAATCATGGGTGATAGATTGTGAAGACATCCATTTGTTAGAGCATCCGTGAGAAAACATCCCTATGGTATCTTGCAGGTACCCTATTTAACACATGAAAACACTCTTCCTGTCTCCTGCAGCAGCTAATTACCTTCCCCCTTTTCCTGCCTTCTCCCTATATACTTGGGTAAAAATTTCTAATAAACGAAGCTTTGATGAGACAAAAAGACTTGGCTTCCTTCCTTGCTTTCCTCGTCCCTTCCCCCCATTCCTTCCACTCTCCTCCCTTAGAAATCCACATTGAAGCCCCGCTGGTCCGGGCACTCCTTCAGTGACAGAGAAGAAGGGTGGAGCCTTTAGAAGGTGTGTCTTAAAGGAAGGTGATGTAGTCATTGGCTGTTGTCCTTGGAAGGCATCACATTAATCTCAAGCATCCAGTTAGCTCTTTCTCATGAAGACTGTTGAAAGATGAGGCTATTTCATTTGCTTGGTTCCATCTATGTGTTGCTTATATCACTTTTAGTGTTTTTACAATCTTGTGACCCAGTGAAAGGTGCCAAAACCAGAGACTGAATAGATGAAGTAAACCAATCTTGACCTTTTAACTTCTCAAAATGTAAGTGAAATAATAGTACTTTTAAAATGAAGTGTGTAACCTCTGATGTTTTGTTAATGCAAGCAAAAAAGTACATGCTCTGTTCAGTTTTCTGCACAGTTACATTAAAAAAATAAGATACACTAGAAATAAAAACTTTCTACTTTATCCTTCTGCTGGTGGTAATTTCAATGAATTGAAGCCTGCTCCATGTCAAAGTTTTACAAAAGATGTATAATGCAGATAAAGAAATAAGTGAAGTCTGTATGTTATTTTTCTTACAGATACATATGGTATGAGTTTGATAACTTTAGAAATCAGTATTGTTTTCTTTGTGCTAACTGGACACTACACTTAGTATTTAATTAGACATCCAGACTGTCTTTATAAACATTGCCCAATCTCTTGTACCTGGGAAGAGAAAGAACAGGACATCTTTGAGAAAGGATGAATGTATGTCCAATTCCAATATATCTTCTTCATGGCCATAAAGGAAGAGGTAAAGTAGACTGATTAGAAATTGTGGCTGCAATAACAATAGTTGAGGATTAATAGTTTTAATTACAAAGATTTCTTATCAGTCAATAACAGAAGAATGCAGATCTCTGCTGAATGTGAAAAAAATGGCATAAACAGTTAAATTTTTTAATTAAAATTTTTATCTTTAAAAAGCTAAATACTAAGGAGGACCCTAGGGAGGATGCTTAAATCTCATTTAGATGGCAAACAGGATAGACACCAGAAGCAGTGGAAGAAGGGAAACAGTATGGGAGTCTACTATAAAGGGTCTTCTGAAAGGATCCACCCAACAGGCCATCGAAGCAGATGCTGAGACTCATGGCCAAATTTTGGGCAGAGCACAAGGAGTCTTAGGGAAGAAGAGGGAGTGGGGATAGAGGGATATGGAGAGGACATGAGCTCCACAAGGAGCCCAACAAAGCTAAAAGCCTAGGGGTTCCTGTAGAGATTGAAGCACCAATGGAAGACCATGCATGGAGAGAACTTAGACCCTCTGCTCAGATGTGACCAATTGGCAAACCAGTCTCCATGTGGATCTCTGAATGAGTAGAGCAAGGACTGCCTCTGTCATGAACTCAGTTGACTTGTCTTTGATTACTTGCCCCTGGTGATGTTGCCTTGCCAGGCTATAGAGGATCCAGGCAGTCCTGATGAGAATTAAGCTATTGGCAGATGGCAGTAATGGAGAACTCCTCCTTTCATGGATTAGGGAAAGACGATAGGGGGAAGAGGGAGGGAGGATGGCATTGGGGAGAGGGCTTCAGTCAGGATATATAATGAATAAATTGTGAAGAAAAAAATTAAAATTTAAAAAAGGAAAAATTGAGAAAACAGGCAGAGATGGACCTCTGGGGGGGGTAAAGATGTTATTATGGAAAGTTTTACACACACACACACACACACACACACACACACACACACACATGCACGCACGTACACTGCCTTGGCAGCACCTTCTCCTTTTCTCCTCCCTCTCCCTCCCAGTACTTCAACACAAGATCTTTTCATGCAGTCCAGGCTGACTTGGAACTTACTCTCATTCCCAAGCTGGCCCCAAACATGGGCTCTTTCTGTCTCACACTCTTAAATGGTAACGTTACACATGTAAGCCATCATATGTAGTTCAACGAATATTTGAAAAGATGTGAGGTCACATGGGTTGTCAAAGCAGAAATTCTTAACACAGCAAGCTCTTGTCCTCAGCTGTATAGTTAGCAATAACTAAAAGGACTGACGGTACCTGGCTGTATGAAACTGAGCCGTAGAAGTAGAATTTTTAAAAAAAAGTATTGTACATATAAAATGCATCTATATGCTATATTTCTATATAAGAAGGAAAACAAATGGTCTTCTCATATTAAACCTCTATTCTAAAGCCTAGACTTTGCAGGCTACTCACTTAGACATATATGTCACTGGAGGAGGGCTTGATGCTGCAGGTGGAACAGGCCATAGAGGTGTAGAGGACTATTCATGCTTTCCCAGGAAAAGTTGACATCCAAGATAAAGCCTGGAAGTGTCTTCATTTCTGATCTCAAGCTGTACTACAGAGGAATAGTAATAAAAATTGCATGGTATTTCCATAGAAACAGAATGGTGGCTCAGTAGAATCAAACAGAAGACCCAGAAATAAACCCACAGACCCAGTGTCCTACAGATACTAGATTTTTGAGAAAAAAGCCAAAACCATACAATAGAATAAAGACAGTATCTACAACAAATGGTACTCATCTAACTGGATGTCTACATGTAGAAAAATGCAAATATATCTATATTTATCACCCTGCATGAAACTAAACTCCAAGTGGATCAAAGACCTCAACATAAAACCACACACACACTAAACCTCTTAGAAGAAAAAAATGGGGAAGAGCCTAGAACTCATTGGCACAGGAGACAACTTCCTGAACAGAACACCAACAGCACAGGCTCTAAGATCAACAATCAATGAATGGGATCTCATGAAACTGAAAAGCTTCTATAAAGCAAAGGACACTGTCATCAGAACAAAATCAGAACAGCCTACAGACTGGGAAAGGATCTACACCAAACCTATATCTGACAGAGGGCGAATATCCAGAATATATAAAGGACTCAAGAAGTTAAAAAGGAACACATCAAGTAATAAAATAAAAAATGAGATACAGAGCTAAACAGAAAATTCTCAACAGACAAATTTCAAATGGCAGAGAAACACTTAAAGAAATGTTCAAAGTCCTTAGTCATCAGGGAAATGTAAATCAAAACAACTCTGAGGTTTCACCTTACACCCATCAGAATGGCTAGGATCAAAACTCAAGTGACAACATATGCTAGAGAGGTTGTGGAGAAAGGGGAACCCTCCTCCTTTGCTGATGGGAATGTTAACTTGTACAACCACTTTGGAAATCAATCTGGTGCTTTCTCAGAAAATTAGGAGTAGTGCTTCCACAAGATCTAGCTATACCACTCCTAGGGATATATCCAAAATATGCTCAAGTATACAAGGACATTTGCTCAAACAAGTTCGTAGCAGCTTTATTCATAATAGCCAGAATCTGGAAACAACCCAGATGTCCCTCAACTGAGGAATGGATACAGAAATTGTGGTTCATTTACACAGTGGAATACTATTCAACAATTAAAAACAAGGAAATTATGAAATTTGCAGGCAAATGGTGGGACCTAGAAAAGATCATGCCAAGTGAGGTGTCCCAGAAGCAGAAAGACACACATTGTATATACTCACTTATAAGTAAATATTAAACATATAATATAGGATAAACATTATAAAATCTGTGCACCTAAAGAAGCTATGCAAAAAGGAGGACCCTGGGTAAGATGATCAATCCTCACTCAGAAAGGCAAACAGGATAGACATTGGAAGAGGGAGAAAACAGGGAACAGGACAGGAGCCTACCACAAAGGGCTTCTGAAAGACTATACTCTGCAGGGTATCAAAGTATATGTTGAGACACACAGCAAAACTTTGGGCAGAGTGCAGGGAATCTTATCAAAGAAGGGGATATAGAAAGACCTACATGGAACAGGAGCTCCACAAGGAGAGTAACAGAACCAAAAATTCTGGGCCCAAGAATCTTTCCTGAGATTGATACTCCAACGAAGGACCATGCATGGAGATAACCTAGAACCCCTGCTCAGATGTAGCCCATGGCATCTCTGTCTCCAAGTGGGTTCCCTAGTAATGGGAACAGGGATTGTCTCTGACATGAACTCATGGACTGGCTCTTGGATCACCTCACCCTGATGGGGGCGGGGGGCATCCTTACCTGGCCACAGAGGAAGACAAAGAGCCAGTCCTGATGAGACCTCATAGATAGAGAATAGGGTCAGATGGAGGGGGGAAGAAAGTCCTCTCCTATCAGTGGACTTGGGGACGAGCATAGAAGGAGATGAAGAAGGAAAGGTGGGATTGGGAGGGGAAGAAGGAGGGGGCTACAGCTAGGATACAAAGTGAATAAACTGTAGTTAATAAAAAAGAAATAAATTATAAAATAAAGTAGCATTCTCTGTAACTCAGCAACATGGGTGCATGGAAATCAATGTGGATCATTTAAAATATCAAGCACCTATTAATCCATCCTTAGCTCTCATATCAGGGCAAGAGTGTGGGATAGGACATTCACTGCAATGCTGTTTATGATTACATTCAAAACAGCATCCATCCACAGACTCAGCCAACCAGAGTTCACATGCATGCTCTCTCCACTTCCCAGCACATCATGCCTTGGCAAGGCATGTAAGAAAGGGGTCGGTACAAATATCCTTCAAATGTGACAGCATTGCATCAGGACAATGAAATTCTAGGGGATTTTCTCCTTTCTCTGCTCTTATATGGCTTAATTTCTTTTTATGTACCAAGCATGTCTAATTTATAAAGCTGGAACGCAGAAACTTAATTGTAGGAAAAAATATGTGAAAATGAAATAAACTATTAACCGACATGAAACCAACTTCTGCATTTCCCATTGAGCTTTGTTTTTAACATCTTGGTTCATTTCGTCCTCTCTGATACTTTTATCTAATGGTTTGTTTACTTGTCACTCATATCATGAGTCATCAAACTTGCTTTTGAAAATTTCTTTTTTTTCCCTCTTGATAACAAAAATAAAATGAGCAGAATGTTGCCTCTGCTATAGTAAAGGCGGTTGTAATGGGCCATTGGTCCCTCACCAATCACAAAGCTTTTTCTGAGTGTCTGGAGTCAGCTCCAGGAACTTCTGATTTAGTTTTGAACTTATCACTCAACATGTTTGAGTGTGCGTTAAAAACAGCAAGCTGAAAGGCTGATGCCTGTCCTCCACAACCATTGTGGAAACAGCATGAAGTCAAACCAGAGGCTGAGCACTCTTCTCCGAAACTTGGCTACCATGATGCTCACTGAGCCTTTCTCAGCTGGAGAGAAAATTACATAGCTTCCCGTCATCCGTTTGTAAAAAGAGTAGATACAGATGTGATCTGTCAATGAATCTGGACGACCACAGGAACCAATCAAATAAGTCTATCGGCCAGGTCAAGATGACACAATGCACAGTGGTATGGAGAAGGAATTTGGGCTGGCTAGTATCACATGCTGACATGCAGATAATTGGCCAAAGGTTGACTCCAGAGAGATCCAAAGTTCAAGAAGCATAAAGATATGGAAACATGGACACAACGGACCTAGGAATGGGCTGTCTTCACCACATTGATCTGAACTCAGACCTGTGCTTGGTGTAGCCATCTAATCACTTTAATTCACTTAAATCAATAAATAGAAACCAGCAGAGGGCGGGGCAAGATGGCGGCGCCGGGAGGACTCTCATTCTGAGGAGCAGCACAGCAGGATTGGCACAGTGACCAGCAATCAAAACTGGCGGCCATAAAACACAAGTGATTGTGTTTCACAGGTGAGAGGATACCCCACGGTGGGGGATTCAATCAGCTTTAACTCACCCGGCTAAACCACGGAAGAAATCCTGGTTCAGCCAGGTGCTTGGTCGCCAGCCCAGAGCTACACGCCAGCGTGACCTGGTCACTGTATCAGACTGAACTGTGGGCCCACAATACCATACACTGGATTTCCCAGTCGAGAGATAACCCCACGGAGCAGGAAACAACTGGGACCGACCTCAGGTCACCCAGACTTCCCCTGGAAAAGACTTGGGTTCCACAGGTGCCCCAAGAGCCAGCCCGGACCCAGAGATGGGACCCAGGTGCCTGCATGGAGGGAGCCCTGCCTGCGCGCCTGATTCACTGCCTCAGATAGAACTGTGGGCACCAGGGCACCAGGGCACCAGGCACCAGAAACTGCGTTTCACTGGCAGGTGCAAACCCACAGGGAGGGAAACGGCTGGTCTGTTCTCAGAGCACTCAGCCGACACCCCCACCCCGAAACGGTCTAGGAAAAACTACCCAGCTTAGGCAGCAGCCAAGGCTCCGAACGGCCAGAAAGGCGGAGCCACAGCAGGCATCTCTGCCTGTGGGTTCTACTCGCCACCCCAGACAGAACAACGGTCCCCAAAGCAAAGACTGGGTGTCTCTGGCATGAGGAAACCCCCAGCAGAGGGGATCATCAGCTCTAACGCTTAGGACACCCAGCACCAAAAGACAGAAACTGTGTGCCCCAGGATAACAGACTGAGTTTCCCTGTGGAGAGAAAACCCCACATATAGGGAATCAGCAGGTTCTTCAAGAGGACTGTACCTGGAAATTTAGTGAGCATCAGCACACTAAATTTATAACAAGAAACCCAGCAGTGGGGCAGCTGTCTTGAGAACTTCTATGGGTAAGAGGAGATCCCCCCCGCCTAACAAGGACCACAGCTACTACTCAGGGCTATAAACCTGAGGTGAGTAGTGGCAACTCCTGAGAAACACTGGCCATACAGTGACCATAACCAAAAAGCAGAGAAGGACTCCTTCAGGAAAAATCATCTTCCAGCCAAGGTGATTCTCCCTACCTCAGGACTCCAGGAAGCACAGAAACTAACAGCCAACACCTAAATCAGCCCAATGGGTAGAGGTCAGCATAAAAGCTCAACCAACAAAAGACAGAGCAATATGGCATCTCCAGAACCCAGCCATCCAGGGGCAAACAGCCCTGGACAACGCAGCATAATAGAAAATCAAGAAGATGACCTTACATCTATGATTATGAAGAGGATAATAGAGGAAACAAATAAAATACGTAAAGAATTAGAGGAAGATAAAGCCAAACAGATCATGGCTATCCGTAAAGAAATGGAGGAAGTTAAAGACAAGCAGATTATGGCCATCCGTGAAGAAATACGGGAAGATGCAGCCAAACAGCTTGTGGCCTTCAAAGAAGAAATAATTAAATCACTGAAAGAAATAAAAGAGACAGAGTTGAAGGAACTAAAAGAAAAACAGGAAAGTACAATCAGACAGGTGAAGGAAGTAAACAAAACAACTCAAGACCTGAAGATAGAACTAGAAAAATTAAAGAAAACACAAATGGAGGAAATAATGGAGAGGAAGAATTTAGGGAAGAAAACAGGAACTACAGAGGTAAGCATAACCAACAGAATAAAGAAATGGAAGAAAGAATCTCAGGTGTAGAAGATACAATGGGAGAAATTGATGTATCTGTCAAAGAAAATGTTAAATCCAATAAATTCCTGACACAGACCGTCCAAGATCCAAGACAATATGAAAAGACAAAACCTAAGAATAATAGGAATAGAGGAAAAAGAAGACTCCCTTCTCCAAGGCCCAAAAATATTTTCAATAAAATCATTGAAGAAAATTTCCCCAAGTTAAAGGAGAAGCCAATAAGGATACATGAGGCCTACAGAACACCCAACAAATTTGACCAGAAAAGAAAATCCTCCTGCCACATAATAATCAAAACAGTAAGTATACAGAACAAAGAAAAAATACTAAAAGCTGAAAGAGAAAAAGGCCAAGTAACATATAATGGCAAACCCATTAGGATCACACCTGACTTTTCAACAGAAACTATGAAAGCCAGAAGGGCCTGGACAGATATCATGCAGACCCTAAGAGAACACAGATGTCAACCCAGGCTACTATACCCTGCAAAACTCTCAGTCCTCATAGACGGAAAAAACAAGATATTCAATGACAAAAACAAATTTCAACAATACCTACAAACAAATCCAGCATTACAGAAGACACTGGAAGGGAAAATACAACCCAAGAAAATTAACTTGTCAAGAAAACACAGGAAATAATTAACCTTACTACACTAAAACAAAAAGCAACCAAGCACACAACCTTATGAACACAGCCAACATCAAAATCAAAGGATCTAACAGCCACTGGTCATTAATCTCTCTCAACATCAATGGACTCAACTCTCCAGTAAAAAGACACAGATTAACAGAATGGATACATAAACGAAACCCAGCAATCTGTTGCATACAAGAAACACACCTAAGGCACAAAGATAGACATTACCTGAGGGTAAAAGGTTGGAAGACGACTTTCCAAGCAAATGGACCCAAGAAACAAGCAGGAGTAGCCATTCTAATATCTGATAAAATAGACTTTCAACAAAATTAATAAAAAGAGATGGGGAAGGACACTTCATACACATCAAGGGAAAATTCCACCAGGAAGACATCACAATCCTGAACATCTATGCCTCAAATACAAGAGCACCCACATTTGTAAAAGAAACATTGATAAAATTTAAACCACATATAGATCCCCACACATTAATAGTGGGAGACTTCAACACCCTACTCTCAACAAAGGACAGGTCAACAAAACAGAAAATAAACAAAGAAACAATATCTCTAACAGAGGTCATGAATCAAATGGACCTCACAGACATTTACAGAACTTTACACCCAAACACAAAAGAATTTATCTTCTCAGCACCTCATGGAACCTTCTCCAAAATAGACCATATAGTTGGTCACAAAGCAAACCTCAACAGATACAAGAAGACTGAAATAATCCCTTGTATCCTGTCTGATCACCATGGAATAAAGCTGGACTTCAACAACAACAGAAATAGCAAAAAGCCTACACACACATGGAAACTGAACAACTTGTTACTAAATGACAGCTGGGTCAGGGAAGAAATAAAGAAAGAAATTAAAGTCTTCCTAGAATTCAATGAAAATGAAGACACAACATACCCAAACTTGTGGGACACAATGAAAGCAGTGCTAAGAGGAAAATTCATAGCACTAAGTGCCTTCAAGAAGAAATTTGAGACAGCTCATTCAAGCAACTTAATGGCCCACTTAAAAACCCTAGAAAAAGAAGAAGCAGACACACCAAAAAGGAGTAGACGGCTGGAAATAATCAAACTCAGGGCTGAAATCAATAAATTAGAAACAAATAAAACAATTCAAAGAATCAATGAAACCAAGAGCTGGTTCTTTGAGAAAATCAACAAGATCGACAAACCCTTAGCCAAGCTAACTAAAACGCAGAGAGACAACACCCAAATCAACAAAATCAGAAATGAAAAGGGGGACATAACTACAGACACTGAGAAAATCCAAACAATCATTAGGTCTTACTTCAAAAGTCTATATGCCATAAAATTTGAAAATCTAAATGAAATGGACAATTTTCTTGATCGATTTGACTTACCAAAGCTGAATCAGGACCACGTAAATCAATTAAATAGTCCTATATCCCCCAAAGAAATAGAAGCAGTCATCAAAAGTCTCCCATCCAAAAAAAGCCCAGGACCAGATGGCTTCAGCGCAGAATTCTATCAGACCTTCAAAGAAGAGCTAACTCCAATTCTCTTCAAACTATTCCATAAAATAGAAACAGAAGGAACATTACCAAACTCATTCTATGAAGCCACAATCACCTTGGTACCTAAACCTCACAAAGACTCAACAAAGAAAGAGAATTTCAGGCCAATCTCCCTTATGAACATTGATGCAGAAATACTTAACAAAATACTTGCAAACCGGATCCAAGAACACATCAAAGATATTATCCACTATGACCAAGTACGCTTCATCCCAGGTATGCAGGGGTGATTCAATATACGGAAATCCATCAATGTGATCCACCATATTATCAAACTGAAAGAAAAAAACCACATGATAATCTCCCTAGATGCTTAAAAAGCATTTGACAAAATCCAACATCCATTCATGTTTAAAGTACTGGAGACTCAAGGGACCTACAGATGCTGTAACCTCTTCCTCATATGTGAAGACTTAGTTCACAGTAATGTGCATATGCAATTCTTATTGTGGCATTTCATTGTTGGTAAATATTTATTAGAAACTTAAAAATAAGTCAAGATGTTATAAGTAAAAAAAATAAAGTACTGGAGAGATCAGGGATACAAGGCACATATCTAAACATAGTAAAGGCGATATACAGCAAGCCTATAGCCAACATCAAACTAAATGGAGAGAAACTGAAAGGAATCCCACTGAAATCAGGGACAAGACAAGGCTGCCCACTCTCTCCATATCTCTTCAACATAGTGCTGGAAGTCCTTGCTAGAGCAATAAGACAGTTGAAGGAGATCAGGGGATACAGATGGGAAAGGAAGAAGTCAAATTATCACTATTTGCAGATGATATGATAGTATACGTGAGTGACCCCAAAAACTCTACCAGGGAACTCCTACAGCTGATAAACACCTTCAGCAAAGTGGCCGGATACAAAATTAACTCAAAAAAATCAGTAGCACTCCTGTATACAAAAGACAAAAGGGCTGAGAAAGAAATTAGAGAAATAACACCTTTCACAATAGCCACAAAGGACATAAAGTACCTTGGTGTAACCCTAACCAAGCAAGTCAAAGACTTGTATGAAAAAAATTTCAAGTCTCTGAAGAAAGAATTAGAGGAAGATATGAGAAGATGGAAAGATCTCCCATGCTCATGGCTTGGCAGGATTAACATAGTAAAAATGGCCATCTTACCAAAAGCAATCTACAGATTCAATGCAATTCCCATCAAATTGCCAACACAATTCTTTACAGACCTGGAAAGAAAAATTCTCAACTTCATATGGAATAACAAGAAACCAAGAATTGCCAAAAAAATCCTCTACAATAAAAGATCTTCTGGAGGTATCTCCATCCCTGATCTCAAGCTGTACTATAGAGCAACAGTTATAAAAACTGCATAGTACTGGCATAGAAACAGAATGGTGGATCAATGGAATCAAACAGAAGACCCAGAAATAAACCCACACACTTACGGACACCTGATTTTTGACAAAGATGCCAAAACCATACAGTGGAAAAAAGATAGCATCTTTAACAAATGGTGCTGGTCCAACTGGATGTCTACATGTAGAAAAATGAAAATAGATCCATACTTATCACCCTGTACAAAACTAAAGTCCAAGTGTATCAAAGACCTCAACATAAAACCAGACACATTAAATCAGCTAGAAAAAAAGTGGGAAATACCCTAGAACTCATTGGTACAGGAGAAAACTTCCTGAAGAGAACACCAACAGCACAGGCTCTAAGAGCAACAATCAATAAATGGGACCTCATGAAATTGAAAAGCTTCTGTAAAGCAAAGGACACCGTCATCAAAACAAAGCGACAGCCTACAGATTGGGAAAGAATCAACACCAACCTTTTATCTGACAGAGGACTCATATCCAATATATATAAAGAACTAAACAAGCTGAAAAGCAACAAACCAAGTAACCCACTTAAAAAATGGGGAACAGAGCTAAAGAGAGAATTCTCTTTAGAGGAATATTGAATGGCAGAGAAGCACTTGAAGAAATGCTCAACCTCATTAGCCATTAGGGAAATGCAAATCAAAAGAACCCTGAGATTTCACCTTATACCCATTAGAATGGCCAAGATGAAAAACTCAAGGGACAACACATGCTGGAGAGGTTGTGGAGAAAGGGGAACCCTTCTCCACTGCTGGTGGGAATGTAAACTTGTACAACCACTCTGGAAATCAATCTGGCACTTTCTCAGACACTAGGAATAGCGCTTCCTCAAGATCCAGCCATACCACTCCTAGGCATATACCCAAAAGAGGCTCAAGTACACAAAAAGGACATTTGCTCAACCATGTTTGTAGCAGCTTTATTTGTAATAGCCAGAAGCTGGAAACAACCCAGATGCCCCTCAACTGAAGAATGGATGCAGAAACTGTGGTACATCTATACAATGGAGTATTAGTCAGCAATGAAAAATAAGGAAATCATGAAATTTGCAGGTAAATGGTGAGACCTGGAAAGGATCATCCTGAGTGAGTTGTCCCAGAAGCAAAAAGACACGCATGGTATATACTCACTCATATAAACATACAACATAGAATAAACCCACTAAAATCTGAACATCTAAACAAACTAAGCAAAAGAGAGGACCCTAACTAAAATGTTCAATCCCCATCCTGAAAGGCAAAGAGGATGGACATCAGAAGAAAGAGAAAATAGGAAACAACCTCGGAACCTGCTACAGAGGGCCTCTGAAAGCCAGAAGAAAACAGGAGACAACCTTGGTACCTGCCACAGAGGGCCTCTGAAAGCCTCTGCAGTATAGACTATCAAAGCAGATGCTGAGCCTGATGGACAACTGATGGGCAGAGTGAATGGAATTTTATGTAAGAAGTGGGAAATAGTAAGAACTGGAGGGGACGGGAACTTGACAAGCAGAGCAACAGAACAAGATAATTTGAACACAGGGAACTTCCCAGAGACTCATACTCCAACCAAGGACTATTCATGGAGATAACCTAGAACCCCTGCACAGATGTAGTGCATGACAGTTCAGTGTCCAAGTGGGTTACATAGTAATGGGAAGAGGGACTGCCTCTGACATAATCTGATTGGCCTGCTCGTTGATCACTTCCCCCTGAGGGGGGAGCAGCCTTACCAGGTCACAGTAGAGGACAATGCAGCCACTTTTGATGAGAACTGATAGACTAAGATCAGAAAGGAGAGGAGAACCTCCCCTATCAGTGGACTTGGGGAGTGGCATGCATGCAGAAAGGGGAGGGAGGGTGGGATCGGGAGTGGAGGAAGGAGGGGCTTATGGGGGGATACAAAATGAATAAAGTGTAATTAATAAAATAAAAAAAATAATAAAATAAAATAAATAAAAAATAAAAGAAATAAATAGAAACCAGTGCCTTTTTTAATTTCTTTTTTTAAATTCTTTATTAATTACACTTTATTCACTTTGTATCCCCCCTGTGGTTCCTTCCCTCCTCCTGTCCCAATCCCTCCCTTCCTCCACCCTCTGCATGCATACCCTCCCCAAGTCAAGTGGTAGGGGAGGTCTTCTTTTCCTTCCTTCTGGTCCTAATGAATTGGGTCTCATCAGGAGTGGCTGCATTTTCTTCTGTGGACTAGTAATACTGCTTCCCCCTCAGGGGGAGGTAATTAAAGAGCAGGCCAATCAGTTCATGTCAGAGACAGTCCTGTTACTATTATAATGGAACCCACATGGATACTGAACTGCCATGGGCTACATCTGTGCAGGGGTCTTAGGTTATCTCCATGCATAGTCCTTGGTTGGAGTATCAGTCTCAGGAAAGACCCCTGTGCTCAGATTTTTTGGTTCTGTTGCTCTCCTTGTGGAGTTCCTGTCCTCTCCAGATCTTATTATTTCCCACTTCTTTCTAAGATTCCCTGTACTCTGCTCAAAGGTTGGGCATAAGTCTCAGCATTGATAGTCTGCAGGGCAGAGCCTTTCAGAGATCCTCTGTGTCAGGCTCCTGACTTGTTCCCTCTTTTCTCCTTTTTCTGATGTCCATCCTCTTTTCTTTTCTGGATAGGGATTGAGCATTTTAGCCAGAGTCCTCCATCTTGATTAGTTTCTTTAGGTGTACAGAGTTTAGTAGGTTTATTTTATATTATATGTCTGTATTAGTGAGTATATACTGTGTGCATCTTTCTGCTTCTGGGATAGCTCACTCAGGATGATCTTTTCCAGATCCCACCATTTACCTGCAAATTTCATGATTTCCTTGTTTTTTGTTGCTGAGTAATATTCCATTGTGTAGATGTACCACAATTGCTGTATCCATTCCTCCACTGAGGGGCATCTGGGCTGTTTCCAGCTTCTGAAACCAGTGCCTTTTAAGTGATTCCATGCTGCTGATTTTATGCTTGTTTTGAAAAACAATAACAGCAAAAAAATTCTATTCAGGCTTCTTCCATCACAGTTTCAGTTGTCACTATCACTAGCCTTAAGTGTCCCAAAGGCAGTCATGAGAATGGCGCAATGCTTTTTGCCTCTTGTGTCTTTTACTACCCACGAACTGCACAGGTGCACAGGTGCTCCTTGTGTTTTTGTTGTTGTTGTTGTTTTTTATATCTTAGAACTTACGAAAGGAAGTAGCCAGAAAGTGCCCCTGCTCATCCTAAACATTTCTGGCACAGTTAGTGCTGTCTTCTGCTTTTGGTATGTGGAGTCCATACTGGGTCCTAACTTTTTTGGTATTAAAAGTGGAAATCTTTTGATAAAATCAGTTTGCGTTCTTTGTATTATCAGTGCATCTGAGACAGTGCTTCCTCTGACACCATCACTGACACTCACTGGGGATATCTTTCTATAATTTTGATATCATCCCTTAAGGCAAATCCCTGACCTACTAAAATACAAGACCCATTATTTTGTTTTAGAAATTTTCTGTTTTCCTCTGGAATTTAAAACCCATATAGATAACTTGCAGATATAGATAACTTCAAAATATGATTCGCAACAAAGGTGGCATCTTCAGGGGCATGTGGGCTCATTGATCAATTGTAAAATATTTCAGGTATAAACTCTTAGAAGGTGCAAAGATTCCTGTTTGCTAGTGTTTGACACTGAATTTACTTGGGCACAAGGTGCAAGTGAGAGGTTCTGGGTAGTTGTGCACCAATCTGAGTCACAAGTTATAATATTTCATCAGAGCTATGTTCCAAGGAAGATCTCAATAGGAATGATCCCTTGGAGTCTACCAGTGTGGACATCTTCGCAGGGTTGATGGGAAACTAATGGGAGGTTCTAATACAATGGCCTGCCTGTGTTATATGGGAGATCTGTAGGTCATGTTTGCCAGCAGGTAAATGTGTACAGAAATAAATGACAATCTTAGTATTCTCCCCATTGTCTGTCTCCTGAGAGATGGCTGACAGTGTTCAGAAACCTTTCTATTTTGATAGGATACAGCTAACTGGCATGACAAGCACACTTCCTTAAACTGCCTAGATGCCAGCACTCTTGTGATTTACCAGTTGCAAAGCTTGAAGAAATCATGCTTAATGAACAGATTGAACTCTAGTTAAATCTGAGCCTGACTGAATTCAATGCCCACCTGCAAAGAGTGTCAAACACTTGTCAGAGGGCTCCTGAGCATGAGGAAGTGGCACGAACTTTGGATTTTGAAGGCTGGAATTAAATCTCAGCTGCAGAGTACATTATTTCACTCTAGGAAAATCAATCTTTTGGAATATGTAACTCTTTAACACAGAACAGGCTATTTGGGGAATTAATTAAAAGACTTCATTTAAATCTACAATATGTGTTCTCAAGATGATGATTCTTCTATTTGCATTTCTTTATGAAGCTGTGGAGGTAGACCTTTTGTATCAGAGAGGTCTTATATTCTGTACATTTTGGCTCACATACCTGTAATCAAGGTCTGGTTGTTTGCTTCACAGAGGCTAATCAATGTGCTTGACATGAAAACGAGGAATTAAGTGGGTTGTACATGTGACAGCTCTTCCAGAGGCCCAGTTCACTCCTCTAGTGGTAAATAAAGCCCGTGACTGAGGTTAATGACAGACACCAGATGCTAGAGAGTGCCAGCAAGTACTGCTTCTGCACTGCCATTACATTCTCTCCTAGAAGAATTGAGACAAGCTGAAATTTAGATCATTTTTTCTGAGTAATAGTTTTATTCATGCTGTTCAAGGACATTGTCTTTTCTTGGTAAGAACAAAGCATTCCAAAACAACACAAAGCAACTGTTAGTTCAAGGTAGAACACTAAACAAGGATATCCATCTCCCCACATCAAAGTAACAGAAAAGGGATTTGAAATTGAAGTAGCC
Source organism: Psammomys obesus (assembly GCF_907164565.1). Classification (NCBI taxonomy): domain Eukaryota; kingdom Metazoa; phylum Chordata; class Mammalia; order Rodentia; family Muridae; genus Psammomys; species Psammomys obesus. The sequence continues at coordinate 6,586,808 of NW_026585742.1, forward strand.
TCTTACAGTACAAGCTGTTGGTGATCTCCTAGGTCAGGCTAGGCCAGTTGTGCCTGCCCCACCTCTGCTGTGAACACTACTGGAGTTATTCTCTGGGCTGAGTCTTTCCAGGTTCTTGGTGCTTTATTCAAAGAATGAAAAACTATTTACAAATGGTAAAGTAGCAATATTCACAAGCAAAGTCATAGTGAAGACCAGACACCTTGGAAACACCAGGTTTGGAGGTTTGCCCTCATGAAAAGGAGCTGGTTGCCAGGGTGTTTGGGTGTTTGGTTGACAGGAAGGTTATGTAAGTTTTTCTCTACTGCACATGTCATTTCCCATCATGCATCTGATTTTAGCCATATGTGTGCTCAATTATAAACAAGTATAAGATAGCAAATACATGATTGTAGTACCCTGTGTGAGAAATGTCTCCCATAGGCCTGGGTATTTGAATACGTGATTATTAGCTGGTGATACCATTTGAGAAGATGTGGATGGTATAATCTTACAGGAGGATGTAAGACACTTGAGGGGTGGTCTTTGAGATTATACAGCCTCACCCTACATCCAATTTCCTCTCTCTGCTTTATGCTTGCAGTTGAAGCTGTGATCCCCCAGCTTCCTGCTCTGTCTGTCTCCTGCTATGCCAAGCCCCACCATTGTGGACTCTCTGTAAACCAGAATCAGCTTTCTTCCAAAGGCACCAAAAAGGCTGAATTTGCTCATTTTTTCATAGCATAAGAAAAATAGAGAGCACAAGGATCTTTATCTCTTCCAGAGAGCAGTTTGCCCTACCTCATATGGACCCGTCAACAAGTCAAGATCAAGATGTTCATCGCCCTTGTTTTCAGGATATATTCTGGAACAACATATGTTATTCCTGAGATTCTCCAGAGAAAATCCAGTCCTACCATTTGAGCCAAATTTCAAGCAAGTGCTTAATTAAACACTGACCAGGGTGGGCTTTGGTCAGGACCAGTCTCTGAAATTAAAGTGGCCCGAGACATGTTTTGCAGAGACTTATGAGGTCAAACCCATACGATATTTTTCCAGGAGGCTTTGTTATTTTCTTAAGACTACAACTCCCAGAATTCCAGGAAGTTATTTGGACAGGTGGGTTTTACATGTATTTGAATAAAAACAGTATGATCAAAAACAGTATTAGATTAAGAAACCCAGTTTTACTATTCAAGGGCAAGCATGCAGCTGAAGGCAAGTAGGGGTCTAAAGTTGCCAACAGTTGCTGGGTGTGTGTATATAGTTCAAGCCAAGTAGAATCCCAATTTTCCAGAGGTCAGGATGTTGTATTATTTGTTTTTCTCAATGCTGTAACCAAATAACCTGATGAGAAGCAATTCAAGCCAGGAAAGGTCTGTTTTGATTACTCATTAATATTACTGCATTCCTGGTCCTTCATGCCAGTCAAGCAGAGCCCCTGTCCTGGCAGCATGCTCATGTCTCCACAGATCAGGAGGCAGCTGGAGGGAAGTGCAGGTGTTTGTCAGGCCTTTTCCTGCTTTCCCTCTGTATTCAGTCTGGGCACTCAGCCCTTGGGCTGTTCCCATCCAGACTCTGGGGGTATTTCTCTTGCATTTAATGCTTTCTGGAAATACCCTTCTACAGGGTGTTCTAGATCCAGTCAGGTTGGCAATTGAAATTACTCATATTTAGATTATCAGTGGATGACAACAATCTAATAGGGTCTCAAAACAGGGAGCATATTTATAAGTCAAGTTCAGTTGAAGCTAGCCCTGGAGAGAGACCCCAGGGCTCAGTATTGACAGGAGAGGAGTGAGAAGGAAAAGGAAGGGTTAGTACAAAGTTCACATTTGGCAGAGCTGAGTAAGTGCCTCCCCAATCACAGTGAACCTTTAACTGGTGGCATCCACAGAATTTTAGAGATGTTTGCATTTTTGGCTGACCAAGATAACAAGGCTTGTCTAGAAACAAGGTTCTTTAGATAAAAGCAGGCCCTAGACTCCTTGCTCCTAGCTTGGTAGCTGCTTCCTGCCAATGTATGTAGGTCAATACAAGAAATTCTTGTCTCTTCCTTATGCTATTCAATGGAATCTTTTACTTTTTTTTAATTAAATGATTTACTTTTATATGTGTATAAATGTTTTTAATGAATTCATTCACTTATTTTACATCCCTATTGTAGCCCCTCCCTTATCTCTACCCAGTCCTACCCTCGCTCCCTCTTCCCCCATCTTTCCTCTCCTATTCTTCAGAAAAAAGGAGCCCTCCCCACCTACCCACCCCAGCTCATCAAGTTGAACCAGAACTTAGCCAGTCCTCTTCCCCTGCGGCAGCCCTGCCAGGGGGAAATGATCAAAAACCAGGTAATAAAGTTTCTGTCAGAGACAGGTCCTGCTCCCCTTTCTAGGGAACCCACATGAAGCCTGAGCCACCCATTGACTACATCTGTGTAGAGGGCCTAGGTCCAGTCCATGCATGGTCCTTTGTTGTATGCCTCAGTCTCTGCAATCCCCTCTGGGCCCTGGTTAGTTGGCTCTGTTGTGGAGCTCCTGTCACCTTAAGGTTCTTCTATCCTTCCCCCAACTTTTCCACAAAACTCTCATTAATGGCTGTCGGGAGCCATTGATTTGGCAGCTGCTTTGATATTTAAATCTCAGTGGAAAGACTGCTTTTACCAGGCTTTCACTGAAGTCAGGGAAGAATTTGCAAGTCCGTCTCCTTTTGTTTGTGACAGCAGGTGGGGTAGCTTGTCAAGATCACACCTCTTGCTTTACCTCCTTGTAAATTTAACCCATTGTTCTGAGCTGTTTTTACTCTGGCTTAAAAACTCTGCAATAAAAGGCTGCTGGCTGATCGGGTCTGGAGCCTCTTAGAAAAGTCCCCTGTATGTTGTGTGTTAGTTTATTAATTTTAATCCGCACTCCCAACTCAATAACCGTTTGACTCTGCTGGCGGGCTCTGGCAAATGGCTGAGAAGCACTTAAGGAAATGCTCAATGGCCTTAGTCATCAGGGAAATGCAAATCAAAATGACTGTGAGATTCCATTATACACCCTTCAGAATGGATAAGATCAAAAATTCAAGTGACAGCATGTGCTGTTGAGGATATGGAGAAAGGGGAACATTCCTCCATTGCTAGTGGGAGTGCAAACTTGTGCAACCACTTTGGAAATCAATTTGTCCCTGTCTCAGAAAATTGAGAATAGCTCAGAAAATTGAGAATAGCTCAGAAAATTGAGAATAGAACCCAGATATTCCTAGGCATATACCCAAAAGATGTTCTACCATACCACAAGGACATTTGTTCAGCTATGTTCATATCAGCTTTATTTGTAACAGCTAGAATCTGGAAACAACCTAGGTGTCCCTCAACCGAAGATAGATAAAGAAACTGTCATATATCTATACAGCTATTAAAAAAAGGAAATTGTGAAATTTGCAGGCAAATTGATAGAACTAAAAATGATCACTGTTAGGAAACGTGCGAATGTGAAGGTTACACGTGGGTTCACAAATCACACCACGAGATCGGTTCCACGTGGGAGGTTTATTAGGGGAAGGGGGGAGAGGGAGAGAGGGAGAGAGAGAGAGAGAGAGAGAGAGAGAGAGAGAGAGAGAGAGAGAGAGAGAGAGAGAGAGAGAGAGAGAGAGAGAAAGAGATAGAGAGAGGAAGAGTAAGGAAGAGAGAAAGGAAGAGAGAGAGGGGGAGAGGGCTCCAGTTCTCTTATAGGGTGATCCAGGGCATGCGCAGGTAGTTCCAGGTGGTCAGGGTGTCTTCACAAATGCCTGATAACCGGTTAGGTCCCTTGGAGCTGCTTACAGAAGTGTCTGCTTACTGATCCCAACATTCCTCCCTTTTTCTATAATTAAAAATAGGGAGCTTGGACTGCCTTTTATAAGGTAAGTTAAAGTATATAAATTTAGGCTCATTGGAAGCAGCTCTTGGTTGTCATGCAAGAGGTTGAGAGAGAGAGGAATTATAGTAACAAAATGGTTAGGTTGTAAGGTTAAGAATAAGAGAAGTCTTTGCCCTGGAAAATTTAGGGTAGAGGGTTGTCAATAGAGAGAGTTGCTAACCATGCAAGGCAGCAGCAGTTAGGGATGGGGGAACGCTGGGAGAGCCTGGAGCTGCTTGTCCTGGTCCTGAAGCATACCACTTCAGCCTTTTGTTAACAACAAGTGAATAACAAGCGAAGATTCTCTTCTGGCTACTTCCTGCTGACACTGGGGGTGCTGTAGGGAGGTCAAAAGGCTGAAATGTTGGCCAAGTCCAGGAAGAACTGGCTGCTTTGATGCTTTTCAGGGTCTGCAAGAACATCCATGGCTGGGAGGGAAGGTGCAGGTCCAGCTTGTTGGAAGTCTGTGAGGTCAGAGCTGAACACCTGCAGCTTGTTGGAAGTCCGTGAGGTCGGAGTTGAATACCTGTAGCTGCTTTGGCGCTGTTGTGGCTGTAGGAAACGTCTGTGTCTGGCAGGACACTAAAACACATATATAGGCAAAAGATAAAGTTGAGTATAGAGAAAATTTTGTAGGTATACATTGAAAGGTTTGGACTGATGAAGCTTGTACATGGGAACCTCTGTCTACCTGGAGGGACCTTTATTTACCCAGTCACTGGCAATATTTAAAGAAGGCTTTGTTTTTGACTTGTCATTGAGGTGAGGTTTGGTTACAGAAGCATGTAAACTTAGTGGCCCTAATGCCAGCTGGCACTAGGTGTAGAAACCTGAAATTCTCCAGCCTGTCTAGAGGGACGGGTATTTGGACATCTCCCATTGGGGGCAGAGAAGTAGAGGAACCGTATGCGAGGGGGACCTTCCCATGAGCGAGCGAGGTGGGGTAGAAACCTGTAGAGGGGGTGTACCACCCAATGGAGAGTGTGGCCAGAAATGAAAGTCAGCATAGAGGGTCAAACCTAGACAATTAAGGCTACGGCTGACGGGGGGTCCCTCTGTCTCAAAAGATAGTAGGAAGTTGCCAGAGCTCGGTGGTCTGGCAAGAGAGGAGTTTATGCTGAGAAAATGGAGTGAACTCACCAATCTAGCCAGTGGTTGCATGTAGTAAACGACAGTCTGGTAGCCAGGAAAGGAAGTCCCAAAACCAGGGAAAGGGGAGGAGTCCCACCTTTTGAGATGGGCAATAAGTGCAGTACTTATCTGGAATCTAGTTGTCCTGAGAGGTAGATTTAGGTGGACTTTCTGCAGCTTACAAGAATTACTTTTAAGTTTTAAGAAGGAGATAAAACTTTAGACATGTTAGTATTACAATTGTACTCTGCATTGAGAAAAAGGCAGTAGACATACATATGTGTTAACGGCATAAGTACTTTTTAAGGTGAACTCTGAAAAAGCAAAAGCCTTTTATGAAATAAAAGGGAAACTCACTTGATTTTAACCTTTAGTATAAGCCTAGACATTGTGGAGGCTTACAATCTTGAGCTTAGGACCTAATAGTGGAATACTGGTATAGTGGAATGTTTTTGTATCAGAGTCAGATTAATAAATTAGAGTTTTACTGATAAAGGTCAAAACTCTGGACAGTCAATACAACAGTAGCATAACAACAGGAAGAAATATTAAGCCTTTTTGCCTATTTAAGGTATCTTAAATCACCTTAGACCTTGTAACCTTTTTAACTTGCTTTTACCAACCTTAAAGCATTTTTTAGAACCTCAAACATTTATAAGTTGCATTATCAAACTTAAGACACTTTTTACGACTCTCAAATATGTGTAACTTGTATTTTTATAACCTAAACTCCTTTTGTCCTTAGACCCTATATAAGCAATATATATTTTATCTAACAGTGGATCTAATTGTCTGCTCTTTAGCTGCAAAGCTACCATTAGCTTAGCATAGCCGTCAAGGTGATCAGAGACCTGAGAAGGATAAGTTATGAGCTAAATAAATATACCAATTTATGTGCCAATCAAAATGACAGAGATGACTAGTTAGTCCATCACCTAGGCAGTGTCCTGGCTAGGTGATCCCTGGCTCCTGTGGTCTCATAACGTCATGGGCAGAGCTGGTCCAGCTAGGCACAGAAGATGAGACTGTTTCTGTGGAGAAAGAAACGAGAGAATGGCCTCACCTCACCCTTAGCAATGTGAAACATTGACTCTCCAGGTGTTTTGTCCACAGTTTAGGCTGGGTCCTAGCAGTGGGCCAGTTGGGGCAGTATTGCCCAGTGGTTAGCATACCACAATCCAGAGTCGAAGTCATTTGTCATTGTGCCCAAATCTTCTCGGAGACCTTGGGGAGCTACTGCCAGGATTTTGGGACTTTCTGTCACAATAAGCTTACACATGTTAAAATGTGATTTTCATCAGATCTCTGACAAGCTTGAGGGTCAGCATGTCTGAGTTACTTTGTCTGTCTTTATTATCTGCTCTAAACTGTGTCCTATAAAACAGAATGTTATCTAGAACCATATTTTAAATAGATTTATAAAGGCAACTTTAGTTACCCACCCTAGGCTTAACCTTAAAAAACTAAACAAAGACACTAGCTATAGCTCAACATCTTAACCAACTGTAGTTGTTAGCATAACTTTACATCTGCTCTTTTTGAACTAAAATCAAAGCAAACCTTTTAATCAGGTATAGTTATAGAGAAGCTAGCAAATCTTGTTGCTCCTACCACTTGCATTAAAATTGAACAGTAAAAAGCTTTGCATTTAGCACTAATCAGATGACTGAATATAACTCAGACCTAAACAAAAGTGATCATAACCTCATGGCTTCACTCTCTTTATCTCTGGACTAGCATGGTGGCTGGCCACGTGTAACTGAACTCAGCATCCACAGTCCCCATCATCAAAATAGAACTTTGCATTTTGACATGATCCTGTTGGAGCCCAGCGTCTACGATTTGCTTTTTATAGGCAAAGCAAAAACAAGTTACATTAATACAAAGAGGAGTTTTGAAACTGCCAATTTTTTTTAAATAACTTTCCTGTAGCAGGTAACATAAAGTTATCTAGTTCTAAGAACTCGAACAAGTTTTAAGGAACTAGGTGAAAACATGTTTTTTCATAAACAAAGCAGCTTAACAAACAAACAGCTCTCCACAAGATACATTTTAAAAACTGTAATTTTTTTAATTAATCCAAACCATATGGCTCAGTTTTACTTAGTAAAATTAATAAAATAAATATTAAAGTATTTTTATTCTCCCAAAGTATTGAGAAACTTTTAAATTTTTTGTTAGACTACCCAAGATCATTGTCATACCCAAATGCCTGATAGACTTTAAATATTTTATAGCCTTAAATATTTAAACATTTTTAAAACCCGTTTTTGCAATATGAAAACAAAGTACCTCTTTTGTAGAAGTCTCAAGGCATAACCATAATCTTAAAAGTCAAACCCAGATTTTAAAACCAGAATTTACCAGTGTAAATAATTTAATTTCTAAAACCAATGCCAACTTAAAATAACTCACCCTTTTAGCCTAGAAGGAAATGAGAATTATTTGACTAAGGTTACCCTTTTTTTTTTTAACCCATACCAAGATGACGGTCAAATTATAACCCACATGGTAAAGTCAAGATGGTGGTGAGGCACTTCGGCACTTCATATACCACATGGTAACCTATACATATGCATTCATAGAGCTTATAAACACATAGGCACACATTTTAAACAAGTTTCAGGAGGCCTTTCAGAACAGAAAACAGAAGGTAGACACAAGCAAATACTGCACAGAGACATTGAGACAAAAAACACTCACCAGCTGGCCAAATTTCCCGGGACCAAAACTGACTCTTTTGGGGCAGGCCGAACATACTGATTCCTCCTACATTGGGTGCACGAGGCAAAGGCCCTGATGCCCCAGTAAGACACCGAGAGTGGGCTGTTGCCCCAGGAGACACCCAGTGGCACTCACTGGGGCCAGGTGTATAGATTACCCACCAAAATACTGAAAGTATTGATGAAGCTAGGGGCGTCCCCCTGAATTTCGGCAGCTGTGACCACTTTGATCACATCTTGCTACCCAGATACAGACACCTCGAGCTCTGAGGAATTTTCAGAACAGAGAACAGAAAGTACTACACATACAAACATTGCACAGAAACATTTAGACACTTATGGCCGGCATAAAAACCTCCGGGTCAGGTTCCTGGAGTCTTGGGGTCCCGGGATGAGCCCCCAAAATGTTCTGCCCAGTTTACAAACCCCAAAAGACCAGGAATAACTAGACTCCACTGTAAATAAATGGTCAAAATGCTACATTTTGAATTGATTGGCTATAGGAAGGTTCCCAGACCATTAATGACCAGGTGTACCTCCCTAGGGAGATGGTCCAGTTTCCTAGCAACTGTGTCTCTAGTGGGTGGGGAAAGAATGCAAGCAGTGAGATGGCTCTTCCCTTCAGGGCATTACTAGAATTTTTTTATGGTACCTACTTTAGGTCTTAATTTAAAATATTGATAAACAATTTGAATGTAACAATGAACCCCTAAGCAGAACAGTATAAAGCAGTTTAATATATTTTATATTTTATAATATAAAATATAATATAATAAAATATATATTTATAATATATTTTATATTTAATATATTTTATATTTTAAACCAACTCAATTTGAATAGATATCTGTAACTTTGAAATTTTATTAGTATATAAAATTTATTTTAAAGCAGGATAGTGAAATGTAACCTTGTATTTTTATAAAAATCCATACCAACTTGAAATGAGGCCTAAAAGACAAGATAAACAGTTAATTATGATTAAGACTTATAAACATAAACCCAATGAGAAAATTATAAAGATTTTATAAAGCATTTGAAAATACAAGAGCTGAGTATAGAAATCAGAAAGAGCTTTTAAATAGAAGCCGCTTGGGAAAGGGGCGGAAGGATCGCGCTGGATAAAGGCACATGTGAGGCGGGGCCTCTTTGCCCAAATTAAAGATGGCTGCAGCCACGTGGAAGCCTCTGATAAAACCAAGGTCCCGCCCATTTTTTCCCAAAGCCAAGATGGCTGCGCCCAGGGATTTTTCTCGGGAATTTTAAATTTTGCAAAACTCCCTACCAAGTTTTGAAAAGTCGATTTTGGCACGTGTGTCTCCGCGTCTCAGAGCGCTGTTGGCCGCCGGGACTGGTGGGACTCAGGCTGTTTACCTTGGTGAAGACCCTGGCCCGGCCGCGAGCCGGGCATGGTGGGTGGGACGAGGGGCGCCGAGGGCGGACACCTCGGCTCATGCTCCGCGAGTCTCCACTCAGCTTTCTGCCCCAAGAGGTGGTGGCAGCGGAGGTGGAGCAGCAGGCAGGCGGGGTGGAACTTTATCCGCTGGGTCAAAGGCTGAACTCCTTAGATTTAGTTTTATGGTTAGAAGGAGTTTAGTAGGAGACCAGGAGGAACAGAGAGGAGTTTTAGAGCAAAGGAGAAAGAAGGCCTGGGTACCTCCTTCCCTTTACCAGTTTGCTGACAATGGTTAAGAAGATCCCATAACATACTGGGATTTAACGTGCCATTAATCGGCCAATTTGGACCCTTACCTAAGAGTATGTAGGCCAGGTTTTTATAGAAGTGTATGAGTTTGGAAGCTTTTAACTGGGGTTGTAAACCCAAAGTATTGAAACTTTCTAGAAGACATCCCAGTGGAGAAGTCGGGGGAATAGACTGCTGTGTATGGGCGTTACCCATTGGGATGCGAGAGAGAGACTGGCCCCTAACGGCGTCCCAGAAAAAAGGCGGGTCTCTGGAGAGAGCGATCCGGTCTGGTCCAATATCTTGTCAGATTTTGGCCAGGGATCGAGGGACGGTGCCCCCTGGCACGGCCGGGAGAACACGGTTTTGCCTAGCTAGGGCTTTCTGCAAGAGCAGGTAGAAAAAAATCACGTGTAGAAGGCTCCCAAGGGAAACTGAGGCCCTAGTAGATATGAGGTCTAGCAATAGGGATATGCTGACCAAAAGGGAAACTTACCAATGTAGCCGGTGTTGGACGACTTTGTAGCGAACTGGAAGCAGGAAAGTGGAGATCTCCGGCGGATTTGGAGAAAAATAGGTCTCCAGAAGCCCCGGCGCGCTCGCTGAACTTGCTGGAGGTAACCTATCCCGGCCAAAACGCACCAATGTTAGGAAACGTGCGAATGTGAAGGTTACACGTGGTTCACAAATCACACCACGAGATCAGTTCCACGTGGGAGGTTTATTAGGGGAAGGGGGGGAGGGAGAGAGAGAGAGAGGAAGAGTAAGGAAGAGAGAAAGGAAGAGAGAAAGGAAGAGAGAGAAAGGAAGAGAGAGGGGGAGGGCTCCAGTTCTCTTATAGGGTGATCCAGGGCATGTGCAGGTAGTTCCAGGTGGTCAGGGTGTCTTTACAAATGCCTGATAACCGGTTAGGTCCCTTGGGGCTGGCCGTAGAAGTGCCTGCTTACTGATCCCAACAATCACACCGAGTGAGGTAATCCAGACCCAGAAAGACACATAAGGCATGTATTAACTTATAAGGGAATTTTAGCCATATATTACAGGATAAACATACTATAATTCACATATCCAAAGAAAATAAGTAACAAGAAGGATCCAAGGGAGGATGCTTAAATCTCACTCAGTAGGGAAAATAGAATAGACAGAAGTGGTTCAAGAAAGGGAACAAGGTAGGAGAGGGGGTTCAGAGAAAAATGAATGTAGATATCAGACCTGAAGAGAGACCTGGAGGTGGGAGGACAGAGGGCCTCTGGGGAGAAGAGAAAGTATGGACAAGGATATCTCTGTGACAAGCTGGAGACCTAAGGCAAGGTAGGCTTCTGGGAGTGTATAGGGGTGACTCTAGCTAAGACTCCTAGTAGCAGTTGTCATGGAGACTGAAGAGGACACCCTCTAAATAGACAGGACTCCCTAGTGGAGGGAGGGGAACACCAATACACCCACAAAATCCTCGATTCACAATGTACCCTGCCTACAAGATATACAGGGATATATAAAGCAGAGATTGAAGGACTGTCCAGCCAATATGTGGCCCAACCTGAGACCCACCCCATGAAAGAGAGTCAACTCCTGACACTATTTATTAATGATGCTCTGCTATGCCTGGGGACAGGAGCTTAGCATAGCTGTCCTCTGAGAGGCTCCACCCAGCAGGGAATTGAAACAGATGCTGAGTCCTTTACTTTTAAATATGATTGTACAAAGATAATCACACATCACAATGTCTCAAAATATGACTATAGGAAAAGAATTAGAACAGTAGCAATAGAACAAAACCTTTCTTCAGTGCTGATGTCAGGGTGTGTTGGAGAGAATAAGCAAGCCCCAGGCAGAAACTAACACTTTCCATTTAAAAGTGGCAGCACAACAGAGAGGTTCTGAGTGATTCCAAGCCATTACAAAAATAAAACAATCAGGAGATGATTTTAAAGGCAAACTTTTTGATGTTCTTGTAGGAGAGAAAAGAGAAGAACAAAATTCAGAAAAAAATGCATCCTATGAGTTCATGGTGCCAAATGTTGCAGCCTGTAGTCATATGTAATTGATACAAGCACAGCGTCAGCCCTCAGAATGAGGCTAGCCCAAGGTAGGGTGTACTTCAGTTATGGGAAATATGTCAAAATTTAAAACTTTAATTATAATTATACAAACTAATTCAAAAATTAATACAAAAATAACATGTAAATATATTAATAATATTTATATTAAGTGGTGGCATAATATCTTAGATGAAACTATAAAAAACATGGTACTGAAATAACATGCCATTAAAATTAATTTTGCCCCTCTCATTTTGCATGATGAAATCTGCATATAATTCCAGTGCTGGGAAGACAGAGACAGGAGTTGAGCTAAGCCTGGCTGTTTAGTAAGATCCTGTCTCAATAAAGCAAAAGATGAAAATAGAAAAGGAAAAGACAATGTCCCATATGCAGCTTACATGATATGATCTTCCTTCCTATAGGATGTGGTCCACATTGTTTTCCTGTTGGTTGTTGTTGAAGAAGAGATGGGGAAGAAAGCAATTACCCAAGTGGTGAAAGGTGAGTTTCTGGGGCTAGTTAAAACTACCACTTTTGGAGGTTAAATTGTCTTGCTGTGAAAGTGGTGGGGCACAAGCACAGCCACAATAGAAAAACTAGTTGCAAAGGCTTCAGTCTTCTTTCTAGAGTCTGACAGAAGATGAACCAGAAGCTTTGAGTCACAGGGAAAAGTCAGTGGAACTTTAAAAATTGCCTACGAGTATGTCAAGAATGAGAAGATGAAAGATGTGCTTAGACACGACAAAGGTTCAGGAGTTTTTAACTTCAGGCCATTTCACAGGGAGCTGTGCAAAGACTGATATCACTAGGCCAAAGAAAGCAACAATTTCTCACAGTGGAGAAGTGTGGGAAAGGAGGAGCTATGGAATCAGGTCAGAGGTCGCTTGATGCAGCTGTGAACCTTGAACTTAGAGGAGAGGGAGCATGCACTGAAGAGAGACGGAGATTATCTTCAAGGAAGACCAGAACAGATTTGAAATTATCAACATAACACAGAAAACAGTGAAGCCAGTTCTGTTCTGGGGTAGAAAGCATACTTTGTTTCCTGAGAAAGAAAATCAAAGTGCACACACAGACACACACACACACGCACACACACATATACCACAAATGCACACACAAACACTTGCACACACATGCACACAAACATACAGATACACATGCATACCACAGACATAAACACATGCACACACATACAACAGACCCTCTCCAGCCCCTTCCAACAGACCATGAAGACTATGCAGCATGATACATCGGAGCAATGAGAACGTGCTAGATCTGTGCAGGAAAAACTTCCTCTCCTCTTGCTGGATGATTGAGCAGCGTCTGACACAAAAGGAACTGCAGCTTTAACTTACTACATAACTAAGTCATAGTGATGCAAGCTGTACTTATCAGGACTCAACCTCTAGGCTGTGCTTTGAAGACTTAATCGTGACGATTGCATGGAATCTTCAGTTACTTGACAACATCGAAGCTAATATATCAGGTGGTCCGTGGGAGCTGGAAGGGAAAAATTAAACTGTAAAGGAACAATTCAATGGCTGAAACTGTGAGTGTTAAGCACTCTGCTTGCAGTAGTGACTTCACAGCCCTTCTGGAGGAACCATTAAGGTGTCATCAGCTTGCCAGAGCAAGTACTGGGTGTCCCTGGCGCATGACTTCAAGGATGCTGGGCAAAAGAGATCCCTGCGGAGATGGGATGGACCCACCTGTTTCCTTCTGGAGGAAACCAGCAACTCCACAGTCCCCTCTCCAGCCCAAGTCTCAGCTCATCAACCCATCTGTGCCTCTTATCCATCATCAACATTTTGACTAAGATCTAAAATGCCATAATTTACGGCGTAGGAAATCACAGAACTTCTGTTCTTCCAACCTGAGTCTGTGTGGTCCCAAGAGAGACGGCACCTTCAAACCTTTCAGCACCTCCAGACTCTGCTTTCCTCTTGAGGAAAGCAGCCCCAGAGAGCAGGGCCACTTGTATGCGAATTGTTTTATGAACCTCAACTTGCTCAGTGGCAGGATGGAGCCAGGTAGTTTGGTTCAGCTGCTTTTCTTCAGTTCGATTTTCCAGAATGGTATTTTTGTTTGTAGAATGAACAGCTTATTTTAAAAATAATCTTTTGTAGCCCTCAGAACAGGCATTTAACACAGGGCTGTGGATTCCTAGCAAATCTCCTTTGGCCACTACTGAACATCAGCACAGTGTCTGGAAACCCAGAGGATCCAGTTTTTTGTTGAAACTCACAAGTTTGTTTGCTAATAAAAAAAAGTATCCTGACTCCCATAGCACTGGCTTCCTATTTTAGACTTAAATTTCTCCCTGGGCTCTCACCCATTCTCAAGGCACAAAGACCAGACTCCCCACTTGCTCTCACGGTCCCTTAGGACAACAATGATGTGCAGGCCTTGTCTTCATCTTGCTTTGTGTCCTGCCTATTACTGACACCACCATGTGGTCCTGCCCTTATTTACCAGAATCATCTTTGGGCTCCTAGGACATTTGTATGGCTGCTGCTTATTGCTTCCCTTGTTAAGGAAAAAAAAGTGAGTTGTGTTTGTAAGTACTGTTTCCCTCGTTAGGCATTGTTGGAAAATCTAATTTTTTTCCCCATGGTTGTTTACTCCTGCATCCTTTTCTTCAACCATCATACATTTTTCAGTGGCTGGACACCTAATGAGACAGTCAGAAGATGTCTCCAAGCGATCTGACTTCCCAGGCTGCGACATGCCTGGCTTGGATTTTCAATTAAAAGAAAGTTGAAAAGAGAGAGAAGAAAGCAAGCAAGTAATTAAGTAGCACCAGGGTCTTGGCAGAAGTTGTTAAATGAATTATTTAATGAACCAGTTTGATGCAAGAGACCTGGCTCCCCCTGGCTCTTGCTTCCTGTGCAGCCTGGGTGGCAGCTTCTTGGGGCTTTGTTGTGTACTCACAGGCTGGGCCACTGTATTTGCGGGAACACAAGAAAAAAAGAACCTCTGAGATGAATGCTTTGTAGCAGTACGTGAGCTGGCAAAAGCTTGGTGTTGAAATGACCTCCCTGTAGGAAGAAGCTCTGCCTTAGGAAGGAGGGGTGGCTTTCTTTCTTTAAAACAAACAAAAACCCCAAAAGGATACTCCCTTTCTCTCTCTGTTTTTTTTTTCCTCTCTCTCTGTCTGTGTGTCCCTTCTCTCTGTGTGTAGGAACACATGTGTTTGCGTATTTGTCTGGGTCAGGAGCAGATCTCTTGGAGCTGGAATGACAGGCAGCTGTGAGCACCCTGATGAGGTACAAACTGAGCTGAGATCCTCTGCAGGTGCAGCATGCTCTCTAACAACCCAGCACCTCTCTAGCCCCAGGAACGACTCTCTTTAACAAGCAGCCTGATAGGAGTCCAGGGTTTTAAGGTTCAATAAACTCAGAGTTAAGCATTTTAAAATGAGTAATGCAGCATCTGAATTTCAACATTTCATGTTTAATCTCTCTCTTCTTTAATAACAAATGCAAAACACATTATCATAATCTTCTGTCTGCAATTACCATCTGAGCCACCTGTTTAATTTGCAACCTTTTGGGTCAAGCATATAACTAGAGAACAATGGAAAAAGAAACAGGAAGGATAAGAATCAGAAGATACATAGTGCTAGATTTGAGCAGCAATACCCTCTGATTTGGTGTCTCAGCTGTTTCCTCAGGAGTACCATATATGTGGCAAGTCTTGCTGTTATATCAGAAAGCATTCTTTCAGTGTTGGGATGCCTCATGACTGGGTGCCATGACAGAAGAGAGTAGCGAGTTTTTGTGTCTGCATTTGTAACCATCTTTCTGATCTAGAGGGATGTAATCAAACATGGCTGGAAAGACAGGGCAGGAGGATGGGAAGGCATGATGCCAGGGGCTGGCGGCTGGTTGACAACATTGCAGAGGTGCTTAGGAAACACAGAGAGTCACAGGAAGCCAGGCTATCGTGGCTCAAGTCTTCACCCCTAGTGACCCAATTCCTTTAGCAAGGCTCCAACCAGTAAATATTCCACGACTTTCTCAAACACTGACACCAGCTAGGACCCAAGTGTTCAACACAGGAGCCTATGGGAAACACTTCACATTCAAAGCAAAACAGGCCCAAGCCCATCTTCTTAGGTCATATACCTTTTGATTTTAAATTTCTGCTAAGAAAGAAGGAGGACCCTGGGTAAGATTATCAATCTTCATTCAGAAAGGCAAATGGGAGAGACATCAGAAGAGGGAGAAAACAGGGAAAAAGACAGGAGCCTACCCGAGAGGGCCTCTCAAAGACTACCTAGTAGGGTATCAAAGCAGATGCTGAAACTCATAGCCAAACATTGGGCAGAGTACATGGAATCTTATGAAAGAAGGTGATATAGAAAGACCTGGAGGGAACAGGAGCTCCACAAGAAGAGTGATAGAACCAAAAAATTTGGGCCCAGGGATTTTTTCTGAGACTGATACTCTAACCAAGTAGCATGCATGGAGATAACCTAGAACCCCTGCACACATGTAGCCCACAGCAGCTCAGGTCCAAGTGGGTACCCTAGTAATAGGAACAGGGACTGTTTAAGACATAAACTCAGGGGCTGGCTCTTTGATCACCTCCCCGTGATGAGGAAGCAGCCTTACCAGGCCACAGAGGAAGACAATGCAGCCAGTCCTGATGAGACCTGATAGGCTAGGGTCAAGTGAAAGGGGAGAAGAATCTCCTCTATCAGTGGCCTTGGGGAGGGGCATAGGAGAAGAAGAAGGAGGGAGGATTGGATTGGGAGGGGATGAGAGAGGGAGCTACAGCTGGGATACAAAGTGAATAAACTGTAATTAATAAAAAATAAAGAAATTAAAAAAAAACCTAATCAGCACATGAAATAACAGTGACAGGGCATTGTCTCCCTGGAGTCTGCTGTTGCCTTGCTTTCCCACCTACCCTGGGCCAGCCCTCTTCTGCTATCCGTGCTATTATAATAGCCCAGCTGGCCCTCTGCTTTCTGGGCTGTTTCCAGAGCATTTGCACCTCTTACAGCTCTGTAGACCCAGATAACTCAGGTGCTATTTCATCTTTTGCTAAATGATTAGTGCAGACTCCCTTTTGAACACCAGCCTTAGCCCTTGCTGCTTCCCGGTTGTCTCTGCAGTTGTTCCCTTTCTGCCAGTCACTTATATGCTTTTCGGCAAACACACTTCAAGCTCAAGTTCATCTGTTTCTCTCTCCTAAAACAAGCCTTAAGTCCTCCTCTTAAGATCATGTTTTCCGGAGTTCCCTTCAAAATGTCAGTTCCTTTGCTGGGACACATTTTTAACATGGAGTAGAGCTATCTTCCGGGACTCTGAGATTTTAAGATTATTTTTTCACAACCCTTTAGAACTATATCACAAAAAAGCTAGTATCTTCCCCCCCAATCCAGTGTGATATGATCCATTTAAAAGTCACAATGAGAACAAAATACTGAAATATAAGATAAAGAGATTTATGGGGCATTAACTCCTGACACGTGTTACTAAACTCCTTGTCTTAGGTAGTACGGCTCATGGGGTGCTGCTCCATTACCAGGTGACACCAATGTCCCTATGTGGTGGCACTGAGACTCTGATGTCCTCACTGTGGGCAGAAGGCAATGCTGCCCATACTGGCCTGGTCTGTGGACTCTACTGAGGAAAGAAGTCCTTGAACACTGGATCAGCCTATTATCACGGGGTGAACTAATGGTGCATTTTCTCTATGTCCTCTATGGATAAAGCAGCTAGAGTGACATGAACTGGGTCTTAACGTTTTTACTTTGAGACAGTCTCCTTGTATAGTACAGCTTGGCTTGAACTCCTGATCTTTATCTCTCCATCTCCCAAGTGCTGCCATTTACAAATACCTTTTAAAAACGTGCACCAGTACAGCTCTCATTTTTTATTTTTATTATAGCCCCCTCTCCCATTCCCTTCCAATCCCATCCTCCCTCTTCTTCTCCTATGCCCCTCCCCCAGTCCAATGATAGGGGAAATCCTCCTCCCCTTCCATCTGACCCTAGTCTATCAGGTCTCATCAGGACTGTTTATATTATCTTCCTCTGTGGGCTGGTAAGGCTGCTCCCCCCTCAGGTGGAGATGATCAAAAAGCCAGCCCATGAGTTCATGTCAAAGACAGCTCCTGTTCCCCTTACTAAGGTACCCACTTGGACACTGAGCTGCCATGGGATACTTCTGTGCAGGTCTAAGCTATCTCCACGAATGGTCCTTGGTTAGAGTATCTGTCTCAAAAAAAGACCCCTGTGCACAGATTTTTTTGGTTTTGTTGCTCTCCTTATGGAGCTCCTATTCCCTCCAGGTCTTTCTATCTCCACCTTCTTTCATAAGATTTCCTGCACTTTGCAAAAAGTTTGGCTATGAATCTCAGCATATGTTTTGATACCCTGCTGAGTAGAGTCTTTCAGAGGCTCAAGTATACAACAAGGACATTTGCTCAACCATGTACATAGCAGCTTTATTTATAATAGCCAGAAACTGGAAACAACCCAGATGTCCCTCAGTTGAGGAACAGATACAGAAATTGTGGTACATTTATACAATGGAATACTACTAAGCAATTAAATCAAAGAAATCATGAAATTTGTAGGCAAATGGTGGAATCTAGAAAAGATCATCCTGAGTGAGGTATCCCAGAAGCAGAAAGACACACGTGGTATATACTCACTTAAAAGTAGATATTAGACATATAATATGGGATAATCATACTAAATCTGTACACCTAAGGAAACTAATCAAGAAGGAGGATCCTGGTAAGATGCTCAATCTTCATTCAGAAAGGCAAACGAGATGGACATTGGAAGAGGAAGAAAACAGGGAACAGGATAGAAGCCTATCACAGAGGGACTCTCAAACATTTTTTATGTCTCATGTAATCCAGCAAAATGACTTATGACTAATATTTTGGGATTTATTCATAAAAGGAGTAACTGTTTTGACATATACATACACACATGCATACATACAGACATATAGGCACACATACATACATATATACATGCATATATATGACAGTACCTATTATTTGCTATACACAAAAGTCAAAGAGACATTTTAATCTCAGTGTTTACTTTGAATTCCATCATACATTTATTTGTGGTTCTTTTTTTTTTCTGGCTTTTGATTTCTCTGCCTAAGGCCTTCTTCACTTTTTTAAAAACACACTTTAAACCACTCCTGGCCACCACAAATAACTGAGTTTTTATTGGGAAAATAAATTTTAGTAAATGAAGTGTGATTTCTATTAAAACTGGCATATGGTAGATATTAATGTCAAACAAAAATGCTCTTTGCTTAGCTTTGGATCTCTTATATTCAACTGCTATTATTTTTCCATTAAAATTCTTGTGTAGGTGTTGTTCACCTACATACTGACATGCTCATATACTCTAAGCAAGCATTGAATGTTTTAATGAACTTTTTCTGGTAGTGTAAAAAAAAAATAATTGAAAATTGGATGTTTCCAAATGTACACCAGCGCACTTGGCTCTCAAACATTTTTATATCTTTTTTTCAGTGCTGCTATTGTTAAATTATAAAAGATAAAGATTTATGAGATTTTTGGAGAAAGATAATATTAAACACAGTTTTTTTGTTTTTTTAAATTTTTTTATTAATTATACTTTGTTTACTTTGTATGCCCCCCCACCCCCCGTAGTAGTTCCCTTCCTCCTCTCCTCCCAATCCCTCCCTTCCTCCTCTTTCTCCACCCATGCCCCTCCCCAAGTCTACTGGTAGGGAGGTCTTCTTTTCCTTCCTTCTGATCCTAGTCTGTTAGGTCTCATCAGGAGTGGCTGCATTGTCTTCTTCTGTGGCCTAGTAAGGCTGCTCCCCCCTTAGGGGGAGGTGATCAAAGAGCAGGCCAATCAGTTCATGTCAGAAACAGTCCCTCTTCCCATTACTATGGAACCGACTAGGAGACTGAACTGTCATGGGCTACATCTGTGCAGGGGTTCTGGGTTATCTCCATGCATGCTACTTGGGTCTCAGGGAAGACCCCTGTGCTCAGATTGTTTTGATCCTGTTACTCTCCTTGTGAGGCTTCTGTCCTCTCCAGATCTTACTATTTTCCACTTCTTTCATAAGATTCCCTGCACTCTGCCCAAAGTTTGGCCATAAATCTCAGCATCTGCTTTGATAGTCTGCAGGTCAGAACCTTTCAGAGGCCCTCTGTGGCAGGCTCCTAACTTGTTCTGTTTTCTCCTTCTTCTGATATCCATCCTCTTTGCCTTTCAGGATGGGGATTGAGCATTTTAGCCAGAGTCCTTCCTCTTGATTAGTTTCTTTAGGTGTTGTTGTAAGCAGATTAATATTTACTATTATACTGGTAATTCTGCTGTTAGTCCTAAGCAGCTGTATACCCAAATCACCACACAGAGACTGGGTTTATTTAGTTAACCTAGAACACAATGCTGGGCAATAGTTACTCCATCCTAAACATCCAAGCCCTAATAGTTTCTTAACATTTAGATTTCCCACATTATACTTGCTTTTTGTGAAATCTTAGGTCTGGTTCATGTTCCACGTCCTCCAAGTTCTCTCCTCCAACTCCAGTCTCCCAGCTCTCCTCTTGCAACTTCTCCTCCCACTTATTTCTTGTCCTTTGGCTCCTCCCAGCTCAATATTGTGTCTAGTTGCTTTATTTGGAAGTTTACACCAAGTTGAGACAGGATGTTTAGAATGAATATCACGATGCAATATCCAGATTGAAACCAGAGAGTAGGGGGGAGAAATCAGCATTTCAATGAACAAGGGTGAGGTGTATACATTTCAAAAGAACGTTATACCAACAAGGTGTACAGATTTTAGTAGGTTTATCCTATATTATATGTCTATATGAGTGAGTATATACTGTGTGCGTCTTTCTGCTTCTGGGATAGCTCACTCAGGATGATCTTTTCCAGATCTCACTATTTACCTGCAAATTTCATGATTTCCTTGTTTTTTATTGTTGAGTAATATTCCACTGTGTAGATGTACCACAATTTCTGTATCCATTCTTCAGTTGAGGGGCATCTGGGCTGTTTCCAGCTTCTGGCTATTACAAATAAGGCTGCTACAAACATGGTTGAGCAAATGTCCTTATTGTGTATTTGACCTTCTTTTGGATATATGCCTAGGAATGGTATGGCTGGATCTTGAGGAAGCATTATTCCTAGTTGTCTGAGAATGTGCCAGATTGCTTTCCATAGTGATTGTACAAGTTTACATTCCCACCAGCATCGGAGGAGGGTTCCCCTTTCTCCACAACCTCTCCAGCTTGTGGTGTCACTTGAGTTTTTGATCTCAGACATTCTGATAGGTATAAGGTGAAATCTCAGGGTCTTTTTGATTTGCATTTCCCTGATGGCTAATGACATTGAGCATTTTTTAAAGTGTTTCTCTGCCATTCGATATTCCTCTATCGAGAACTCTGTTTAGCTCTGTTCCCCATTTTTTAATTGGATTACCTAATTTGTTGCTTTTCAACATCTTCAGTTCTTTATATATACTGGATATTAGTCCTCTGTCAGATATAGGGTTGGTAAAGATCCTTTCCCAATCTGTAGGTAGTTGTTTTGTTCTGACAACAGCGTCCTTTGCTTTATAGAAGCTTTTCAGTTTCATGAGGTTCCATTTATTGATTATTGCTCTTAGAGCCTGTGTTGTTCATGTTCTGTGCAGGAAGTTGTCTCCTGTGCCAATGAGTTCTAGGCTCTTCCCCACTTTTTCTTCTAACAGGTAAATACAGTTTTAAAATGCAAGGCAGGGCAGGAAGTATTGTTGATACTCAACTCCTATCACAAAACAATCTCTGAACATGAAGAATTAACCCATACTAACAACCCTCTCCACAAATCCCCAGACCAAAATATCCACAGCCTTAGACATCTAGAGATTTTGCTTGTCTCATGGAGTAAAGAAAAAAGAAATCAGAAGTCCTAAGAAGCATGATGATGGAGAGCCTTTAAGTCAAAAGGCAAGTAAATGTCTTCTCTTTGGTTTTTCTTTCTGTTGTGTGAGGAAATATATTCCTGTGTGGTGCACACTGCCTTGAGTCTGGGGTCCTGCTTTAGCTTCGCCAGTGCTTGGGTTACAAAAATGTATGCTCTGTTTGTTGCTTTCCTATTTGATTATTAAATTTTATAGTGAAGTGTTAAGCTAGCATACAAATTCACAGTTTTTATTATGGCACCTGCCTTTTGATGTGTTTTATCCTTTCATCTTATTTGTGCTGCTCACCCTCATGCCCCTTCCCTATTTCAACTGATATTCTTCTTTCAATTAGTTTCAACTTCAGATTTTTTTTAAATCGCATGTATTGTATTTCTATATTGCCCATTTACTTAAGAATTTCTCCTTTTTTCTGAAGTTCTTTCTAGTTTCA
Organism: Psammomys obesus; assembly: GCF_907164565.1. Taxonomy (NCBI): domain Eukaryota; kingdom Metazoa; phylum Chordata; class Mammalia; order Rodentia; family Muridae; genus Psammomys; species Psammomys obesus. The sequence goes on from NW_026585742.1 coordinate 6,608,619, forward strand.
TCTCTCTCTCTCTGAGTCTTTGTCACACACACACACACACACACACACACACACACACACACACACACCCCTAGGCTCTGTACCTGACAAAAAATGTGACATTTGTCTGCATCTGGCTTATTTGACATAACAAAATGTTTTATAGTTGCATGCATTTCTTGCAAATGTCACAATTCTCTTTTGCTTTTAAAGCAGACTACACTGAAAAAAAATTGTATATTTGCAGTAAATTTGGATAGAAAACAGAGTTCTTACAGCCTTGTCCTGCACAACTTTCCCCACTATCCAGATCCTCATGGAAGGATATTATTCCATTGATGATCTGACTTGTCAGCATTCCCCCAAAGCTTCCATTGTGGCTAACTCCTATGAGTTTTGAGGCTAAAGTTTACAATCTAAAGTTTAGATGAATGTGAAATTATATTTATGGCACCATACCAAGCGCTTTCACTGTCCCAAATCTCTGTCTGTTTGCTGTTTGTCCCATTTCCCTCTATCTGGAGTGATGTTCATTTTTCATGTTTCCAGCTGATATCATACATTTGGCCTTTCTCAGACTGGTTTCTCTCACATGCATTTTGGTTTCTCCATGTGTTTTCAGGGCTTGATAGGTCATTTGCTCTAAGTGCTGAATAATTTTCTACTTCTTAGTTGTAACACATTTTACCCATTCTCCCAACATTGCTGGTAATATTGCTGGTTCCGAGTCTTGTCAATTTTGAGTAAACCTGATATAAGCTTCTATGTGCAGGTGTGATGGTTGATCTCAGCTGTCAACTTGATGAGTTCTGGAATCAATAGGGACTTGGCTTCAGGCATGCTTGGTGGGAGAATATCTTGATTAAGGTAATACATGTTCTCTTTGTGGGTAGAAACATTCCCTGGGCTGGGATCATGGTTTATACAAAACAAAACAAAAACAAAAACAAAGTGAGCTAAGCTTTGTTCAGAAGGTCTGCTTCTTAACTTGGGATGCAAGGTGAATACTGGCATCAATTTCCTACCACTTTGATTTTCTTGACATGACGGACTATGTTCTTGAATTGAGAGCCAGAATAAATCTGTTTCTTCATATGTTGCTTTTGACATAATATTTTGTCAAAACCACAGGAAGAGTAAGTAAAACAGAACCTTTTGTGTAGACTTCCATTTGGGTAATTACCAAAAAGTGCAATTCCTGGAATCACCATCTTGCGCTCCCAGAAAGTGTGAACAAGCCACCATACAAAACATTAATTAATAAAAACCATACTATGTATTATATTCTTTATGTGCTAACCTAGTAAGCTGAGCTTACCATTTTGGATGCTCTTTGTGTCAGGAAATCTTTAATGTATAGGAGTTGATTCCTGTATACTCTTCCTATAGGCATGACTGTCTTTCAAAGGCAGACATGGTGCCCTACCTATATAAAGAAAATGAAAGTTGTAAGGCTCACAAATCAAATCCTAGCTGTGAAGGGAACAGTAGAGGATAGATATTACAGAAGAAATTCTGTCTCAACCAGAGATAACCTTCCTTCCTTCCTTCCTTCCTTCCTTCCTTCCTTCCTTCCTTCCTTCCTTC
>NW_026585742.1:6610194-6642415 GCF_907164565.1 Psammomys obesus
TTCCTTCCTTCCTTCCTTCCTTCCTTCCTTCCTTCCTTCCTTCCTTCTTTCCTTTCTTCCTTCTCCTCTTTTCGTACTCCTCCTCCTCCTCCTTCTTCTCCTTCTTCTTTGTGAATGTTGTGTTTGTTTTTTTGAGTCCATTCCAGACACAGATTTACTGCTGTTCAGCTCTGATTATGTTCTACAGATATACTTCAAACGTACTTTTTAGGAAAAGGATCCATCCCTAAAATAAAAGTCTTTATGTATACAATATTAATTCTTTTCATAATAGAACATATTTAGAAAGTTTCAAATTCTAGAATATTTGACCAGGTAACTTGTTTGCATGAGCTTGTTTTCTGTTTTTTGTTTGTTTGTTTGTTTTGCAGTGAGTCTAGGCACATCTCTTCCTATTGAGGCTAGACAAGGCAGCCCAGTAAGAGGAAAGGGTCTCAAAGCCAGACAACAGAGTTAGTGACAGCCCCTGCTCTCACTGGTAGGGTACTACTTGAAGATCAAGCTACACAAGCTGTAAAATATGTGCAGAGAGCTTAGGTCAGTCCCATGCATGCTCCGATGGGTAGTTCAGTCTCTGTGAGCTACTATGAGCCCAGGTTAGTTGATTTGGTAGGTTTTTCTTGTGGTCTCCTTGATCTCTTTGGATCCTACAATTCTTCCTCCAATTCTGTCTTAGTTTGATTTCTATAGCTGGAGGAAACACCATGGCTAAAAAGCAAGTTGAGAAGGAAAGGAATTATACAGCATACACTTCCAGATCATAGTCCATTACTGGAGGAAGTCAGGACAGGAACTCAATGTAAGGTACAGTTTTTACTGTGTTAATCCTACCAATCCATGAGAATGGGAAAACATTCCACCTTCAGATAACTTCAATTTCTTTCTTCAAAGACTTGAAATTATTGCTATACAGATCTTTTCCTAGCTTGCTTAGAGTTACACCAATATATTTTATATTATTTGTGGCTATTGTGAAGGGTATTGATTCCTTGATTTTTTTAATTTTTAATTTTTACTATTTATTCACTCTATATCCTAATTGTAGCCCCTTCCTTCACCTTCTCCCAGTCCCTTCCTGCCTCCATTTTTTCCCCATCCCCTTCCCTTATTCCACTGAATGGGGAAGTCTTCCCTCTTTCCATCTGACCCTGGACTATCAAGTCTCATCAGGACTGCCTGTATCCTCTTCCTCTGAGGGCTGGCAAGAGAGAAATAATAAAAGGACAGACAATAGAGTCCATGTCAGAGACAGCCACTGCTTCCATTACTAGGAAACCCACATGGAAACTGAGCTGTCCATGGGCTACATCTGAGCAGGGCCTCTAGGTCTTCCCCATGCATGAACCTTGGTTGGTGCATAAGCCTCTGCAGGCCCACCTGGGCCCAATTCCTTGGCTATTGTGGCTCTCCTTGTGGAGCTCCTGCACCCTCATGGTCCTTCTACCTCCCCCTGCCTGCTCCTTTCTTAAGACTCTCTGCCCTCTGCCCTAAGTTTGGCTGCCAGTCTCAGCATTTGATTCAATCCCCTGCTGGGTAGGGTCTTTCAGAGGACATCTATGGTAGACTCTCATGCTATTCCCTCTCTTCCACTTATTTCCAGTGTCTATTCTGTTTGCATTTCTGAATGAGAATTAAGCATCCTCCCTAGGGTACTCCTTGTTGTTTAGCTTCTTTAGGTCTGTGGATTTTAGTATGGTTATCCTATATCAAATGGCTAACATACACTTGTAAGTTAGTACACACCATGCATGTCTTTCTGGTTCTGGGTTACCTCACTCAGGATGATCTTTTCTAGCTCCATCCATTTGCCTGCAAATTTCGTGATTTCCTTGTTTTTAATAGCTGAGTAGTATTCTAGTGTGTAAATGTGCCACAATTTCTGTATCCATTTTTCAGTTGAGGGATATCTAGGTTGTTTCCAGATTCTGGCTATTAACAACAAAGGTGCTATGAATGTAACTGGGCAAATGTTCTTGTTGAATGGTGAAACATCTTTTGGGTATATGCCCAGGAATGTTATAGCTGGGTCTTGAGGTAGCATTATTTCCAATAGTCTGAGAAAGCACCAGATTCATTTCCACTGTGGTTATACATGTCTGCACTCTCAACAGAAATGGAGGAATTTTCCCCTTTCTCCACATCCTCTCTAGCATATATTATCACTTGAGTTTTTGATCTTAGCAGTTTTGATAGGTGTAAGATGTAATCCCAGAGTCGTTTTGATTTTCATTGCCATGATGACTAAGGACTTTGAGCATTTCCTTAAGTGTTTCTCCACTGTTCAGTATTCCTCTATTGAGAATTCTCTGTTTAGCTCTGTACCCCAGTTTTTAATTGCATTATTTTATTTGTTGCTTTTTAACTTTTTGAGTTCTTTATATTCTGGAAATTAGCCCTCTGTCGGATGTAGGGTTGGTGAAGACCTTTTCCCAGTCTGTAGGCTGCAATTTTATCATATTGACAGTGTTCTTTGTCTCCCAGATGCTTTTCAGTCTCATGAGATCCCATTTATTAATTGTTGATTTTAGAGCCTGTGATGTTCGTATTCTGTTCAGGAAGTTACTTCCTGTGCCAATGAGTTCAAGATTCTTTCCCACTATTTATTCTAACATATTTAGTGTATCTGGTTTCATCTTGAGGTCTTTGATCCACTTGGACTTTAATTTTTTTGCAGGGTGATGGATATGTATCTATTTGCCTTTTTCTACATGTAGACATTCAGTTAGAACAGCACAATATGTTGAAGATGCTATCTTTTTTCCACTGCATGGTTTTGGCTTCTTTGTCAAAAGCCAGCTATCCATAGGTGTGTGGGTTTATTTCTGGATCTTCAATTCAATCCCATTGACCCACTAATCTGTTTCTTTTCCAGTACCATGAAAGTTTTATTACTGATACTATATAGGACAGCTTAAGATCAGGGCTGGAGATACCTCCAGAAAATCTTTTATTGTATAGGATTGTTTTAGCTATTCTAGGTTCTTTGTTTTTCTATATGAATTTTACAATCGTTCTCTCAAGCTCTGTAAAGAATTGTGTTGGCATTTTGAAGGGAATTGCATTGAATCTGTAGATTGCCTTTGGTAGGATGCCATTTTTACAATATTAAGCCTACTGATCCATGAGTATGGGAAATCTTTCTATCTTCTGATACCTTCCTCAGTTTCTTTCTTCAAAAACTTTTTTTTTTCATCCAAATCTTTCACTTGTTTGGTTAGATACTCTATGTTTTTTTGTGGCTCTTATGAAGGGTGTTGCTTCCCTAATTTATTTCTAACCTGTTTGTCTTTTGTATACAAAAGGGCTACTGATTTTTTTGAGTTAATTTTATATCCAGCCATTTTGCTGAAGGTGTTTATCAGCTGAAGGATTTCTCTGATAGAATTTTTTGGGTCGCTCATGTAGACTATCATATCATTGGTAAATAGTGATCTTTTGTCTTCCTTTCTGATTTGTATCCCCTTGATTTTTAGTTTTTTTATTGCTCTAGCTAGGACTTCAAGTAGTATGTGGAAGAGATAGAGAGAGAGTAGGCAGCCTTTCCTTGTCCCTGATTTCAGTGGAATTGATTTAAGTTTATCTCTGTTTAGTTTGATGTTGGCTATAGGCTTGCTGTATGTTGCCTTTACTATGTTTGGATATGTGCCTTGTATCCTTGATCTGTCCAGGTTTTTAAGCAGGAATGGATGTATTTTATCAAGTGCTTTTTTGCTGCATCTGTGGAGATGATCATGTGTGTTTTTTTTTTCTTTCAGTTTGTTTTTATGGTGGATTACATTAATGTATATCTATATATTAGACCACTCTTGTATGAAACCTACTTGGTTATGGTGGATGATATAATTGATGTGTTATTGATTCAGTTTGAAAGTATTTTATTGTGTATTTTTGCATCAATGTTCTTAAGGTAAATTGATCTGAAATTCTCTTTCTTTGTTAGTTTTTTGTGTGGTTTAGGTATCAAGAAGATTGTGGTCTCATAAAATGAGTTTGGTAATGTGTCTTCTGTTTCTATGTTGTGGAATTGTTTGAAAAGTATCGGTATTAGCTCTTCTTTGAAGGTATGGTACAATTCTGCACTGAAACTATCTTTCCCTTGGATGTTTTTGGATTGGAGACTTTTGATGACTGCTTCTATTTCCTTAGGGAATAGAGGACTATTTAATTTATTAACCTGATCTTGATTCAACTTTGGCAAGTGGAATCTATCAAGAAAATTGTCTATTTCATTTATGTTTTCAATTTTGTGGCATGTAGGATCTAATGATTATTTGGATTTCCTCAGTGTCTGTCATTTTGTCCCCCACTTTCATTTCTTCTTTTCCTTCTATTTCTATTATTCTTAGGTTTGTCTTTTCATGGTGTCCTTAATTTCTTGGATTTTTTTGTGTCAATAATTTTTTAGATTTAACATTTTCTTTGATGGATGTATCAATTTCTTCCATTTTATCTTCTACCCCTGAGATTCTTTCTTCTGTCTCTGTTGGAAATGCTTATGTCTGTAGTTCCTCTTTTCTTTTCTAAGTTCTCCCTCTCCAGGATTTCTTCAATTTGTGTGTGTTTTTTTAATATTTCCATCTTCATATCTTCTACCATTTTGTTGATTTTCTTCACCTATTTGTTTGTATTTTCTTGCCTTTCATTCAATTCCTTCATCTATTTGTTTGAAATTTTTTCTATTTCTTCCAGTGATTTAATTATTTCCATTCTAAAGGACATAATCTGTTTGACTGTATCTTCTTGTTTTTCTTTACAGATTTTACTCATTTCCTCAGGTATCATCTTCATAAGCATAGATTTAAGGTCACTTTCTTGAGTTTCACATGTGTTAGGATATCCAGGGCTGCTTGTTCTTGGATAACTAGGCTCTGGATATACCATATTGCTTTGGCTTTTGTTGATTATGTTTTTATGCTGGCCTTTACCTATCTTGGTTGTCTCAGATGTTGGCTGGCAGTTTCTCTTGTCTACTGGTGTCCTGTGGGGCAGGTGTGGTATGGAAAATCCCCTTGGGCAGGAAACTGGAAGTTCCTGCAGTAGCCCCTCTCAAATTGTTAGGTATGGTCTCCGACTGGCTTGTGGTTCTCAGGGAATTGCCATAAGTTTTCTCAGGTGTGTGATCTTGTGGACTAACTGGATGCCTCAGAAGCCCAAGGACTCTCTTTTTACCAGGCAGTCTTGGAGATAGTTGCCCTGACACTGGCTTTCTTACTATGAAGTTAATGAGCTGTAGTTGCCTAGACACTGTGCTCAGACACTGTGTTTACTGGGTGTAGCCATCCTGAAGAACCAGCAAGCTCAGAGGTTTTTTCAGGGAGACGGGCTGAGCTTCAAAGTGACATCTGGGGCTCTTCCTGTGGCTCCCAGGTGTCTAGAGGCCTCAGGCTGATGCTGCTTGCTCCAGTACCCAGAAAGTATTCACTTGCTAGTGAGCATAGCACACAGGAGTGTGACTAGATGCTGGAAACCTCCTAGCCTGCAAGAACCCAGGAACTTCTCTGGGGATTAGCTAGGTGCCCTGAGGTTGGACCCAATTATGTCCCTCATTGTGAACTTTCCCTTGATTGGCAGAGCCAGTCTCTCTTGTTTGGGGGCCCACAATTCAGTTTGGGAAGGTTAGCACAGGATGCAGGCATGTGGATAGGTGCTGGAAATGGAGAGTGATTAAAGGAACCCGGGAAGTTTTCTGGGGATTAGCTAGGTGCCCTGAGGTCCGACCCAGCTGTTTCCCTCACTCTGGGGTTTCCTCTCACTTGGGAAACTCAGTTGCCTGGTGTTTTGAGGCCCACAGTTCAGTCTGTTGGTTCTTATACAGTCACTACTGCTTTGCTGTTCAGATGCACTGTGCGATTGGCAGCACTGCCATCTTGGATCTCCCCCTAATTTCTTTCTTAGCCCATTTTTCATTTGTATATAGGAGGGTGATAGTTAATTTTGTCTCTAACCACTTTGCTGAAGCTGTTTATCATCTGTAGGAGTTCCCTGGTAGAATTATTTTGGGCACTTCTGTGTACTATCGTATCATCTTGAAATAGCTATACTTTGACTTCTTTCTTTCCAATTTGTATCCTCTTGATCTTCTTTAGTTGTCTTATTGCTTTAGCTAATACATCAGATACTATATTGAATAGATATGAAGACAGTGGGCAGCCTTGTCTTACCCCTGATTTTAGTAGAATTGCTTTAAGTTTATCTCCATTTAATTTGATTTTGCTATCAGCTTTCTGTATGTTGCTTTTATTGTGTTTAGGTATGTGTCTTATATTCCTGCTCTCTCTAAGACATTTCTTTAAAAAAGGCGTTTGATTTTGTCAAAAGCTTTTTCAGCATCTAATGAAATGATCATGTGTTTTTTTTTTTCCTTTCAGTTTGTTTATATGGTGCATTACATTGATTGATTTTGTTTTGTATATTGAACCATCCCTACATCTTTGGGATGAAGCCTACTTAATCATGGTGCATGATCTGTTTGATATGTTATTGGATTTCATTTGTGAGTATTTTAGTGAGTATTTTGGCATCAATGTTCATAAAATATTGGTTTGAAAATCTCTTTTTTTGTTGAGTGTTTGTATAGTTTAGGTATTAGGCTGACTGTGGCCTCATATAATGAATTTAGTAATGGTCCTTCTGTTTCTATTTTGAAGAATAATTTGAAGAATATTGGCATTAACTCTTTGAAAGTCTGGTAGAATTCTGCACTGAAACCATAGGCTCTTTTTGGTTCAGAGATTTTAATGACTGCTTTATTTTCTTGGAGGTTATAGGTCTACTTTGATTGTTTATTTGATCTTAATTTAACTTTGGTAAATGGTATTTATTGAGAAAATTGTCTATTTCTTTTAAACTGTCCCGTTTTGTAGAGTACAGGTTTTTGAAGTAAGACTGAATGATTCTTTGGGCTTCCTCAGTGTCTGTTGCTAATCCCCCTTTTAATTTCTGATTTTGTTGATTTGGATAGTTTCTCTCTGCCTTTAAGTTAGTTTAGACAAAGGTTTGTCTACCTAGTTGATTTTCTCAAATAACCAATTCTTTGTTTTGTTGATTCTTTTATTGTTCTTTTTGTTTCTATTTTATTGATTTTATCTGACTTTGATTATTTCCTGCCATTTACTCCTCTTTGTATGTTTGCTTCTTTTTGTTCTAGAGCTTTTAGTTCTATTGTTAAGTTGCAGGTATGAGATCTCATAAAATTCTTTGTGAAGGCACTTAGTGCTATGAACTTTCTTCTTAGCACTGCTTTCATTGTGACACATTGGGAGTATGTAGTGCCTTCATTATCTTCAATTTCTTTCTTTCTTTCCCTCTTCACCCACTGATCATTAAGTAGAGAGTTGTAGGATTTCTATTGTTTCTGTTGTTGCCAATGTCCAGCTTTAATCAGTGGTGGTCTGATAAGAAGCATGGACTGTTTTTAGTCTTCTCTTATCTGTGGAGTCTTGCCTTGTGACCCAAGTGTATGCTCCGTTTTGGAGAGAGTTCTGCGAGGTGCTGAGAAGAAAGAGTATTCTTTTGTCTTTGGATGAAATATTGTGTAGATATATGTTAGGTCCATTTGATAGATAATATATGTTAGTTTCGTTATTTCTCTGTTTAGTTTCTTTCTGGATGAATGTGTCCATTGGTGAGAGTGGGGTGCTGAAGTCTCCCGTTATTAATGTGTGGGGTTTATTGTATGGCTTAAGGCTTTAGTAATGTTTCGTTTATAAATGTGCGTGCCTTTGCATTTGGGGCATAGATATTCAGAATTGAGATGTCATCTTAGTTGATTTTTCCTTTGATGAGTATGAAATATCCTTCCCCATCACTTTTGATTAATTTTGATTGAAAGTCTATTTTGCTAGATATTAGAAAAGCAACACCAGCTTTCTTCTTGGGTTCATTTCCTCAGAAAATTATTTTCCAGCTCTTTACCCTGAGGTAATATCTATCTTTGATATTCAGATATATTTCTTGTATGCAGCAGAAAGATAGATCCTGTTTTCACATCCGTTTTGTTAGCATGTGTCTTTTTATTGGGAGATTTGACTTCATCGATGCTGAGAAATATTAATGAACAATGATTGTTTACTCCTGTTATTTTGATATTAGTGTTGGTAGTGTGTATGTTTCCTTCTGATTTGTTGGTGTGAAATTATTTGTTTCCTTTGTTTGTGGGTATAGTTAACCTCCTTGTATTCAAGTTTTTCTTCTAGTATTTTCTGAGTGCTGGATTTGTGGATAGAGAGTGTTTAAATTTGGTTTTGTCATGGAATAACTTGTATTCTCCATCGATGGCAATTGAAAGTTTTGATGAGTATAGTTTTCTGGGATGTCATCTGTGCTCTCTTAGAGTCTGAAAGACATCTGTCCAGGCTCTTCTTTTAAAGTCTCTGTTGAGAAGTTGGGTATAATTCTAAAAGGTATGCCTTATTTTTTTACTTGACCATTTCTATTACACCTTTTAGTATTCTTTCTTTGTTCTGGGCATTTAATATTATGAAATATTAATTTCATAATTATATGAATTTATGGGGGATTTTCTTTTCTGGTCCAATTTATTTGGTGTCCTATAAGCTTCTTGTACATTGATAGGCATTATTATTATTTTTTTTTAGGTTGGGAAAATTTTCTTCTATGATTGTTTTGAAAATATTTTCTGGGCCTTTGAGCTGAGAATATTTTCCTTCTTCTATTCTTATTATTCTTAGATTTGGTCTTTTCATAGTGTACCATATTTCCTGGATGTTTTTGGTCAGAAACTTTTTAGATTTAATATTTTCTTTAACTAATGCATTAATTTCTTCTATCATGTCTTCTATGCCTGAGATTCTTCTTTCTTCCATCTCTGTGTTCTCTTGGTGATGCCTGAGTCTGTAGTTCCTAATCACTTATATAAATTTTTTCATCTCCAGTATTCTCTTTGTTTGTGTTGTCTTTATTGCTTGTATTTCCATTTTCATGTCTTGAACTGTTGTATTCATTTCCTTCACCTGTTTTATTATATTTTCCTGTCTTTCTTTAAGGGATTTATTTATTTTCCTCTTTAAAGGTCTCTGTCATCTTCATATAGTTTAGAAGAAGTAAAGGCAGTGTAGGTGATGTTAGTTTCCGATCCTGGGCTCCATTTGTATTGTCCTATTGTCTGTTAAAAGACCCAGTAGTAACAGTCAAACCTGAAATCATTCTGCTCGTGTTTGTGCCCCTCCACCAACTCTGGAGTACTGCTCTCAGCTCACATATTTTTCTATTTAGTGCCATTCACTTTTTAAAAATTAACCTTTCCATCATATACCTTGAATACAAAAAATATAATATTTTTGACATTCCAAACTTTCATGTATAAATAGCTTCTGAAATAGAACAGTTGTATAATTTGGAAAATATTTATGCAGTTTTCAGTTAAGTAGTGACTATGGCTAGAATATTCGTAAGTTTTATTGTGATGGAAACACAGAGGATGATAAATTTAGAACACAATGACAAGTGTTTTAGACATCCTGCATAGGAATGATGGCATACAATGTGAGTTATCAGTTCAGCTCTTGGGCAGAAGATGAACACCGACAATGATGCATGTGTTCTAGATGTGGTGAATGTTTTATGAGAAGATAAAATTACTTTACATGACAAAATAAGGTCCTTTTTTCCTTGGGAAGTTAATTCAGTTCTGATGAATATTTTTATATTTCTGGAAGTTATTTTTGACATTGGTCTTCAATAAAGGCATATCACCATTAATTATTTGGCAGCTTCAGAATTAACACCTTGTTTAACTTGTTATCAGCCCTTGCCTCACTCTTCATATCTTACTTCCCGTGATGACAATGAACACATGACATTTTCATAGAATAATATTAATTTAAAATTAAACATATAAGCCAGGCATGATGGTCATGTATGTAATTCTAGCACTCAAGAGACTGAAGTAGAAAGATTGCCATGGGTTTGAGGTCAGCCTAGGCTATATATAATAAGTCACAGAATGGCGTGCCTACAGAGTAAAACCTTGTCTCAACAAAACAAGCAAATCACACACACAAATTCTTTTTAATCTTATGGTGGCTTTGAGCCTCTAAAGTTGTATGAAACTGAAAAATAGAAGGTTGTTTCATTTTTCCCCTTTGAATTTAGGAATGTTGTAAGAAAGATTAGTTTTTTCTTTTCTCACTGTGAATAAGGTTAACTGTATATAACATTAGTGTCAATTCAGCCTCACTCCTCCAAACTGCTTGTACGTGTGATAAAAATATGTGATACTGTTCCATGAACCAGACTAGAAAGCCTTTAAGATTCAGTACCTTAATCTTTTATGACATTGCTCCTAGGCTATTATTATTAGGTTTAAGACAGAATCTTGAACGTTAGGATAAGTGTGATGATCTCCTGTGGAATTAAGTTGCTGGGAGGTCGTTCTCAGCCATTGCCCCATGCTTCACAAAACCCTGTGCCTGCTATAACAGTTCAGCTGCAACCGCAGTGTCCACATTCCTTTTTCTTTTTCTTTTCTTTTCTTTTTTTAGTGGAGAAAATAGTGTCACTTAATATCTATCTGTGTCTTATTGTCTTTGGTGTTTTTATAGCAATGGTTATTTTTTTTTCCATGAGTAGAAATACATAATTATTTAAAGAAATAATTTTGAAATTAAAGATAATTTTGAAGCGCATCATCCTATTAATGATAACATAAGTATAGCCAAATTAAGAAAATTTCCAACACCATTAACATTTCTCATTTGCACCAATAAAGTTGAAATTTAATGGAGACAGGTTCTAGGTTGACAGTGCCAAGTTGAAAACAAACACAATTCCTCAGTACAAGACTGAAGCCTACATCTATGGTTTGAATCTGAAATGTGCCCCACAGGCTCATTTTTTTTTTTTCTGCATTCCCTGTGTGTGCTGTTATTTTGAGAGCTATGCAACTAGTAGGAGGTGAGGTCTGGCTGGCAGACATGGGTCACTGGGAATGGGCCTGTGAGTATTGTAGCCCGGTTCTGATGCCATTCCTGCCTCTGTCCTCTTATCCTTCAACTCATGGGTCAGCTGCACTGCCAGCTCCTGCCGTGAAGCTTTTCCACCTAGGAAGTCTACCCACCACCATGGGGCACAGCTGCCGACAATGTGAGTGAGAACCCACCTTTCTTCCCCTAAGTTGCTACCACATTTCAAGAAAAGTAACTAACACACATGTCAAAACAATAAGCTATAACAATTTGAATCACTTCCTGAGAAATGTCAGTTAAAGAATAGATTTTAAAATTCAAAACTGACAACCAACCAAATGCAGGCTCTGACTTACCAAACCTACACAATTAAAAATACTTTCTGTCTTCTGAGAGACTCATACCCCAACCAAGGACCATGCATGGAGATAACCTAGAACTCCCGCACAGATGTAGCCCATGGCAGTTTAGTGCCCAAGTGGGTTACATAGTAATGGGAAGAGGGACTGCCTCTGACATAATCTGATTGGCCTGCTCTTTGATTACCTTCCCCTGAGGGGGGAGCAGCCTTACCAGGCCACAGAAGATGACAGTGCAGCCACTCCTGATGAGAACTGATAGACTAAGATCAGAAGGAAGGAAAGGAGGACCTCCCCTATCAGTGAACTTGGGGAGGGGCATGCGTGAAGAAGGGGGATGGAAGGTGGGATCAGCAGGGGAGAAGAGAGGGGCTTATGGAGGGATACAAAGTGAATAATGTGTAATTAATAAAAGTTAAAAAATACTTTCTGTCAAATTTAACCTCAGTGTGTTTCATATTTTTGTTATAAAACATCTTAATTTAGATAGCCAAAATTTGTTTGAATGCATGTTAGATTTTAAAATGTGAAAGCATAGATAGTAGATATGCAAGTTTCAGTTCTGTTTTCAGTGTTGTATGCTCTATATAAAGATCTGCCAGAGTTAGCAGAGGCCAGAACTGCTTCCTAAAAGCCCGCTTTCCAGAGCCAGCTATTTTCACGTTAGACTGGCATCAGAGACAACATATGAATGCATAAAAGTGAATATAGAGTGAAGAATTAGCTCTCCAATGTGAGTTACCATAAGAGAAATTGGTGGTATTCATGGCTCTTAGCTAGTACGGCATGCTATGTGAATTGGGTATAAAATCTACAAAGACATGAGACATGGTCTTTGTCTCCTTTCTTCATGCCTTCCTTCTTCCCTCTGTCCTCCCACTCGGTCTTTGATCCTTCTCTTTCTTACTTTCTTTTCTTCTCTTTTTACAACCCCTGACTAAATTCACAGTGAGTTTAAAAACATTCTTTCAGATGTGACAGACATAGAAAAGTGTGAATCATGGCTTAGGAGAAAAGTTGTCTTAGTTTTTAATTTTGAGTAAGCATATGCTATCTCCATTTGCCATGGCACTTGTCATTAGGGCAGAAAAGGGATGCTATTTCAGGTTCTGGTAATGTTCTCTATCTGCAAGGGGCTAGAATCATATGACCAATCTCTTTTCAGATCTGATCTGTACCTGTCAGTAGTGACATGACCATTATACGTTGTGTTTGTGTCTCGGTTTCTGAAATACAGTCCTTGCAGAGTTGCTGTTCTCACTGGGATAGCATAGAGGCCATAGCAACAATGTGTCTTTTCTTAGTAGGCTTTGGATAAATAATAGTTCTTCCTGACCTTTCACCATTGCTACCTGTAATCAGTACTTGACTTGGCTAGAAGATATGTAAGATAACACATTGTTTCTGGGTGTATCTCCAAAAACATCTCCAGAAGGGAGTAGAATTTCAGCTGGTGAGCTCTGCAAAACAGATAGTTCTCTTCCATGTAGTGAGATGTCATTCAGTCCCCTGACAGCACAAACAGAACCCAAAGGTAGAGGAAGGGTGACTGCTGTTTCTCTAACTGCCCCTCTGGGATCCTTGACTTTTGAATAAGAGCAAACTTTGCCCTACGGGTCTCTGACTCTCAGGTATTTGAACATGGGTTCAAACTGCTGCTGGTGTCCTCATGTCTTCGGCTTGCATTTCTTGCTCTCCATAATTGCATAGAATTGGATCATTCTTGGAGCCTATAACTGTATCTGTCCTATTGAATCTGTTTCTTTAAAGAGCTCTAGAATACCAACTTTTCATCCTTTGTCTCTCTTTCTCATCAGAAAGACTTGACTATTTTAAGGAGTGGTAGTGAAGCAATTTGCATTTATATAGTGTTCCAGGATTGGATGGAGATTACAGGTATAAGGAGCAAATGCCTGGAGCTGAAGTTCCTTTCTCATCAGGTCACACCAAAGATGGCCCATCATGACTGGTATCAACTGTGGTCACCTGAATGATTTTGTCCATCTGCTTGGTTCTGGTTAAATAAATGGATCATCGTAGATATGATGAGTGTTGATCCATCTTCATTTCTCATACTTCTCATGGTGGCATTACTCCCTAAAATCCCCTTGTATGTAGTTTGGCTTGTGGCTTCTGGTTTGGCTATGGAGAAGCTCAGTGCTTTCTGTATAAAAGCCCAGTCTACACATCCAGAAACAAAAGTGGAATTTGTCTGTTCTACTTTGTTCTATCCATGATGAGACAAACTAAATTTAAAATTCAAGTTTCTATTTATGACATGATTTACATCATATCCTCTCTGGCAGGCAAGCCATAATGATTTCTGTTCCCAGAAATTACCATTACCTTATCAATTCCTCTACCCAGTCTGTGATATCAGAACATGTCTCATTTTCCAGTGCAGAGTCACGGTAGTAATATTGCTCCAGGTCATCTGACTCTAGCCTGTTACAGCTTTAGCAGGTGGGTGTTGTACCACTCACATCCGTTTCTAAAGCTTGTGCCCTCCCTTACCACGTAGATCGGTTTTGCCAAAAACAATCCTTGCTCATGCTACTGCTTTGTCTTTTAACAAACTCAATGCTGCTGTCAACAGTAGGCTAAGGAGAGAGAAAATAATCCACTCCTTCAGTAGGGAACTAACCATTGTAAATTATAATTAGTTCAGTGACCAGATGAGTGGTTTATTATGAAAGGAGGAACAAACAGCTGGAAAGAAGAAAACTGAAGTATATTTTTGTCCCTCAAGAAAAATGTTATAGAATATTCATTTTCATCTTAATATGCTTAATTTTTCCAAACTTTATTGAGATTTGATTGACAACTGATGCATATTTAAGATGGAGAATACATACACACAGTGAAATATTTATCAGTAACATCTCAATCATTTCCAGCATTGAGTTTCTTCGTGGGGAGAGCACTTCAGCTCTACCCTTTCAGCAAATCTCAAGTGTCTGATATTGTTACTCACTACAGTTCCAATTTGTAAATTAGGTCTAAAATTTTTAGTTATCTCATAAGTATTTGCATATTAATCATCCTCTTCTGAGGATACCCCTACATCCTGAAACCCACCATGCTCTGTTTCTATGTCTTATGAGTTGTCACTAACAGTGTTACATTCATATTTCCACAGACTCACTATTTTGCCCATTTCTTTAACATTATGTGATCAATGTCTTATTACATTAGTAATATAACACATATATAAATATCCAAGGTTGGACTGGAATATTCAGAAATACACGGAAATTTTGCAGCATGCTTCTGAACCACCAATAACTTACAGAATAAATCAAAAGAAAAATGTAAAAAGTCTTTTGAGGCTATTATCATGCCATGTCCAATCTTATGAGATAAGGAAGTTTGCAATGACCAGGGAAGGCAGGGAGAATCTCAAAAAAAAAAAAAAAAAAAAGGAGCAAAGAGCAACCTAACAACACCCTTCAGAGAGCAAAACAAAGATCACTCTAATCTCAACACCAGCAGGGGAAAGAACATAACAGATTAAAGTAGAGATAAATAAGACAGTAGAAAATGTATAGAAATGATCAATGCATCAAACAAAAGATTGATTTTTGTTAATGTAACTAACACAAAAAAACTTTAGAAAGTAAAATGAGAAGTAAAAATAATAAATTAAAACTGACACCTGAAAATGAAGGGTTGGAGACTATTGTCAGTATCTTGCATAATTTAGAGAAAAATGTATAAATGCTTACTTAGACATACATAAATCTCCCAATACAAAATCATGAAGAGATAGAAAATTTATACAGAATATAATAGCAATAATATTAAATCAGTAATGAAAGTCTTCTATTAAATAAAAGCCTATAGCTTCACTCTTTCAACACACCAAACAGGTAACAAAGAACCATGCCAATATTTCATAATAAGCTACCAAAAAGTTAAAGAGAATACTCTAAAAATAATTCAATAAAATTTCAGGATACAAAATGAACACACAAATTCCAGGATTTATGTTTCAGAGCTTTCCTTGTCTTAACTGTATAGTGGGGAGAAGAGAATCCACTACAAAAAATTCTGAAGAGTAAATAAGAGATTTTATCTAGAGCACACACTCAAGCATCTTACTTTCTTTTCTCCCTGCTGTGATAAAGTACCCTGACAAAGTAACTTACGAAAGGTTTGGATCTTCAGCATACAGTTCATCATGGTGAAAGTCAAAGTAGCAAGAGCTTAAAGTAGCTGGTCACACCACATTGATGACGGGGGAAGCAGAGAGAGATGAGTGCTTTCGCTCAGCCCACTTTCTCCTAGACTCAAGCCAGGGGGGTATGGTGCTGCCCACTCTTGTATGGCTTCTCAACTCAAATGACCTTGCCAACATCACCTGTCACAGCATGCCTGGGGACGCCTCTCCTAGGTGACCCCTGCTCTTGTCAGTTTGGTAATCAATATTAAACATCATATTGAGTCAGTCCATAGTATATAACATGTGCGTGATAGATGTTAGCAGGCTGTGATTAATCTGTCATGTTTATCTATATTAAACTTTGTAGTAAATATATATATATATATATTTATAAATATATATATATTTATATATATATATTTTATATATATATATATTTATATATATATATATATATAAATTCACTTAACCAATAAAATGTTTTAATTGTATATCTAACTTACTTTTCTAGAAATAAATTTAATGAAAAAATATGATGTATACTATATGTAGAGAGAATGAAAACTACTGCACAATAAAGCAATTTGGTTCCTTCTATCAGCTACTATGGTAAATTTACAGACCTACTTCACTTCTGTTTCAAATTATTTGTGTAAAATTGAGGATCTCTACAGAAAGAGTTTATCTCTGGCTGTTCCAGCTAAGGAACAGCCTTCCCAACTTCCTGCCTGAAATCAGCTCCTTTCTTTCTCTAGAAGCACAGGCGAGGGCTGGAGAGCACTGTCATGTCTGGCCACTTAAAAGCTCCTCCTCTTGTTTTCTTTACATTGTTTTCTACTGTCTGAAACAGAGATGAAAATTTCCATTGCACTAGCATTTCTAGAAAAGGGCATTGGTTGCTTTCAGGTGTATGCTTTCCCCATCACGTCAGAGCCTCTGCTGAGTGAGACCAGGCCTCTGGCTTAATAAGCAACATAGAGCCAAACCGGTACAAGAGCTGTGGGAAGTGAGGGACACACATTTATCTAGATTGAAGTAAAACAATCATTCAATGCTGTGGAGAGATATTTCATAACTTTTATTAGCTAAACTCACAGAAAATGTGTAGCTTGGGTGACGAGTACAGGTTGTTTCATAAGTGTTCTAAGCACTGGCAAAGTGTTGGCAATACCTTAGTGATGGTGGTGGGTGGAGACGGGGAAGCTAGTTAATCTGAGCTCCCCTGGGACAGTTTATTTGCTCAAATGGTCTATGACATGGACTCTGCTGCCTGCATTTGATCACTTTGCCCTAGCCAGGCAGCCTTGCCTAACCATAGCGAATGAGGAGGAGCTCCCTCCTGATGATGCCTGATGTCCTGGGTGGTTTTTCTTTGGGAGGGTTTCCCTTTTCTGAGGACAAGGAAATGAGGGATAGGGTGGAGAGGGTGGGAGGGAGGAACTAAAAGAAAGGAGGGATGGGGCTACAATTGGGATGTAAAGTAAATACATAAATTAAAAATAAATTTTAAAAATTGTTATTTTTCAATAAAGAGATGAATCATGGAGTGAACTGTTGGACCTTCCATGGCAACAGATATAAAGGGGTGCCTCTACTAATATAGATAAACAGAAGGCAGCAGTCATCTTAGCGGTGCCCTTGGGTACTAGAAGAGAGTTTTGTCTGATGACAGAACCAAAGCTTTGCATGGCAATGACAGATGGAAAATGATGACTTACCAAATGGCAGGCACAGATGACATCAACTCAAGTAAGAAACATGAGAAAATACAATTCTGTCTATTGTTGTCAGCTAAAATGATAGACAGTTCCAGGCCATCCTAGGCTAAAGAACTTATTTTTATCTCAAGACAAGTACAAAATAAAATAATAAGATAGGTGATAGGGGATCCAGAGCAAAGGAGTACAATGGCGAGAGATGGGACAGGAGGCGAGAAAATCTGACAAACCATTTGTCCCTACATAAGTAACACTGCCACAAAATATATGTCTCAGCACCCTGGGAGGAATTATTTCACTTGGCTCATATAGAATCAGAGTAGAAGTAGCATAGCCATGCTTTCCTGGGTGATATACTCACAGTGAAGACAGGAAAGTAAAAGTCTGCAAGGGGTAAAATGGAAGGACTTGTCCGCAGGGCTATGTGTGGCTCAATGCTCTCCCTTCCTGCAGGGAAGGGCACCTTCTGTTACCTACGTGCACAGAAGACAGTGGAAGGACAGGCCTACTTCCTCCATGTAGACCACAATATGTGTCTTCATAGAGCATTATGAAGTAGAAGCATCACAGGGAAATTTTGAGATTATTAAGGGGCTCCGGAATAAGGAATGTGAAGGAAATAAACTTGCTTGAGCTCTCAGAAGAGGTGTAGAATGTTGACTGGTTAGAAAGAGAGGGAAGAGCCTTTCAGAGAAAGGCAGTGTGTAGACTCTTCTATGTCAACTAAACCCTAGATTGCAGGATGTACCATCAACCTACAGCCTTTCTTGAGAGGTGGTTAGTAAGAAGCTTTAACAATAATATTTTTATCTGTATTTCATGCCTGTTCAAATTTAGGAAATGGTAAATAAATTGTCTTGATTTTTGTTGTTTTTGTTTTTGTTTTATTTAATCACTTTACAGCCTGATGCCAGCCCCCACCCTCCTCTCCTCCCAGTCCTATCCTCATGACCCCTCCCTCTCATTCTATCCTCTCCTCAGAGAAAGGGAGGCCCCCTAAGGGGTACTAACCACCTTGGCAGGAATAAGAGCATCTTCTCCCACTGAGGCCAGACAATGCAACCCAACCAGGGGAAATGGATCCACAGGCAGACAGCAGAGTCGGAGAGAGCCACTATTCTTGTTGTTAGGGGACCACATGACAGCCATATGTGTAGGGGGTTCAGGTGTGGCCCATGCTCTGGCCCATGCAAGCTCTTTGGTTGGTGGTTCAGTCCCTGTGAGCCCCTCCAGGACCCAGGTTAGTTTATTCTGTAGGTCTTCTTGTGGTGTCCTTGTCCCCTCTGGCTCCCTTAATCCTTCCTCCCACTCTTCTACAACACTCCCCAAGTTGTTTGGCTGTGGGTCTCTGTATCTGTTTAGAAACACGATCATCTTGGAATTTAATCATATAAGGATAAATTATATTGTGTGACATGATCTTCCCAGCACATGGACCTTCCCAACCTACACAGGGCATCATTCCTGCAGTGGCCTTGGCTGCTTTGCACATCTTCGTGGCTTTTCCTTGCATCTCTTCACTCAGATCTTCTTAAGCAGAGACTTTGTGGAGAGAGACGTCATGACATGAGCACTGCCCCTAAAGACTAGCATGGATTCAAACATTACTTCTGTGAATGTTTTGCTCGATGAGCTAACAAATGTAGTTGGGTGTGTGTGTCTCCTAACTTCATAGGGAGCAAGAAAGTTCCAGTCTCTTATCAGCCCAAAGTAGACCTACCTGATACTGATGAACAGAAAGCATGAGTACCATGTTATAATGATAAAAATGTCATCATTTTGAGCAAATGTTTATGTAAATATATAATACAAATATTTATATAATATCTGCTATTTAATATCAATGTTAATTAATATTAATATTTATTAACATGTGGTTTAAAATATTTATTATTTATTCATTTTATATATTATATAAATATTATATAGTTATAGTTATATTAATTATATAAAATGTTTATATTTAATATAAAGTATGTAATAAACTATAAACATATATAATAAATTATTATACAATATGTAATGATAATGATAATAATGATGATGAAAACATTGGTTTTATTTGCTCTGTATGTTTTTGAGCTTCTTTCTTGTTTATATATTTCAGTGATTCATTCCTTTTATTTTTTTAGTTGTCAAATAGTGCCCTAGTATGTGGACTAATGGTAACTTGCAAGTACTCACCATTTTATGAATGTGTAGGTCATTTCATTTGGGGATTTGGGGGCTCTTAGGACTGAAGCTGTTTGAGAAGGCTTTCAAAATTCTTTTTGTGAATATAGTTTTGTTTTCATTCTTTTCGGTAAATAGGTAGGAATGGAAGCTTTCCTTTGTTGTGAAAATGTTTCGTTTTTAAAGGAGCAGTCAAACTTCCCTGAGTTGACTGACCTGGGCTTATCACCTACACTTAGTCCTGTCTTTTTCTGTTAATCACACTTTGTCCTTTTCCCCCTTTGATAGCAAAGTTTGTTTGTTTGTTTTTTCCATTTATTTATTTTTTCTTTCTTTTTAGTGTTTTATTTTGTTTTGCTTGTTTTTCCAGAGAGGACTTTTCTATGTGTAGCCCGGTCTGTCCTGGAGTCACTTGGTATAACAGGCTGGCCTTGAACTCATGGAGACCCAACTGCCTCTGCCTCCCTAATACTGGAATTAAAGATGTGCCCCACTGTCCAGCACCACCTTTTTTACAGTGAATTGTCTGCGAACCTTCATTATATCTTTTATCCCAGTGTCTGTCTACTGAAGTTGAATTAGAGGAATTCTTTTTTTTTATTCTTTATTAATTACACTTTATTTACTTTGTATCCCCCCTGTGGTTCTCTCCCTCCTCCCATCCCAATCCCTCCCTTCCTCCACCCTCTGCATACATGCCCCTCCTCAAGTCCACTGATAGGGGAGGTCTTCTTTTCCTTCCTTCTGATCCTAGTCAATTAGATCTCATCAGGAGTGACTGCATTGTCTTCTTCTGTGGAGAGGTTGTGGAGAAAGGGGAACCCTCCTCCACTGCTGGTGGGAATGTAAACTTGTACAACCACTCTGGAAAACAATCTGGTGCTTTCTCAGACAACTAGGAATAATGCTTCCTCAAGATCCAGCTATACCACTCCTAGGCATATACCCAAAAGAGTCTCATGTCCACAATAAGGACATTTGCTCAACCATGTTTGTAGCAGCCTTATTTGTAATAGCCAGAAGCTGGAAACAGCCCAGATGCCCCTCAGTGGAGGAATGGATGCAAAATTGTGGTATATCTACACAATGGAACATTACTCAGCAATAAAAAACAAGGAAATTATGAAATTTGCAGGTAAATGGTGGGATCTGGAAAAGATCATCCTGAGTGAGCTATCCCAGAAGCAGAAAGATGCACACAGTATATACTCACTCATATAGACTTATAATATAGAATAAACCTACTAAAATCTGTCCACCTAAAGAACTAATCAAGAGGGAGGACTCTTGCTAAAATGCAAATTCCTATCCAGAGAGGAATTCTTTGCATGCTGTGGCCACACATTAGTGGTCAAACATGCATGCTACTCTCACATACATGCTATCATCTCAGAGCATAGGAACTAATCCTCCCTGACTTTATAATCTTTTCTTTTACAGCTTGTATGTTTTCTTTCTTTGTTTATTTACTAAAATACCTTTATTTTCATTGAGGCACAAAGGTTTTCAACTATTTTCTTTTAGCATATTCACGTTTTAAAGTTTGTGTTCTGTGTTCAGATCATTTTTAAACATTGGGTGAAATCAAGTTCAGTGTTCATTTTCCCAGTTATTTCAGCACATTTTACATGATCATTTTGATCGGATTTTCTTAGTACCCTATTTGAAAACGAATTACCTGAACACAGGCACTGTACACACGTGTTTATACATGCACACATGCCCCCTCACAGGCACACACATGCACACACACGTGCATTTTTGCACACAGAGGTTTGCTGCCTTTTTGTTTTTCTATTAATCATGCTGCAATTACTGTAACTTTATACTAAACCTCAAAATCAATTAATGTAAATCTTCAACTTTGTCCTTTACAAAATCATCCTGTAGGGTAAACTGAGACTAAAACAATCGTTCCTTGTGCTATTTTGAATGCTAATATTAAAACTATCCATTACTTCTGGACTGTTATGAAATAAAGTGTTCCTGTGTCTCAGATCTGATTAAATATTAACATAGGAAAAATATTAGGGACAACATTCCTTAAGTAGCTCTTTCTCACACTTAATATTGAAATATGAATGTCAAGTACTAAAATTTCATATTAAAAATTAGACTAAAATAGTGTTTTAATTACAGTAGACTGAAATTGCACTAAAATTGAACTTAAATAAAAAACTTGGACTTGAATCTGCTAAAAAATTAGTTTGTGAGCTTCGGTAAGTCATTTGGCAGTTCTAAAAATCAATGTGTCTATTGCAGGGAAAGGAACCCTGTACGGGTGCCTGAGTATTGAAGAAGAAGTGCACATGCTGCCGATGCAAAGCTCGGCCAGGGCTGGGCTGTTGGACACTGCCATGTGTGAATGTGCTGCTAGTGTATTCACACTACAGCAGTGCACGATGAATGGGCCGCTCCGTGCCCTTCTGGATCCAAGGCCCTCAGTTACAGTGTTGGCTTTGGACTATTTGCGAAGATGAATTTCCTCCGGAAAGGGAGACAGAATAACCTCTGGTGCTGGGATAATGCGGTGGAGACCGCTATCTGAAGAAAAGCAGTGGTTTGCAGAGCAGACCTTGCAGGGTGCATTTTCCACACCTGTTCTTCCCTTTCGAAGTCAGCAAGCATTTGCTCCTTTCTCCTTCTCCTCACTCTGCGATATGCAGGGCCGACTCCCTGAGGGTGAGTTTTCATTTTGGTGGTTGAAAATTAAATACCCCTTTTAGTTCACAAATGTGTCCATTTGGCAATAAGAGTTCAGAAAAGAATATATTTCATTATTGTAATAGATAAAGAAGAACTATGGACCAATCATGTCTAATTTAAAAATATATCTATAATATAAACATCAGAAAAAGAGAAGAATAAACATGATGCAAACAACCAAGAAAACAACAAAAATCACATGACTGCAAGTCCATCTCCATGATATTCTGAAATGTGAACAGTCCCAACTGGGCAGACCAGGGGATTAGACTAATAAATAGGATGTAAACACTTCTCTACAAAGAACATCTCACAGCCAAGACACGCTAAGTCAGAGAGTGAGAGAGGGAGGTCAGCTTTTATCAGTGCTTGTGGGAACTTGCAGCTCAACTTTTTCTCACTCTAAAGCTCTGGGGGCACAGAACTCAGTTGAAAGTGGAGCCAAGCTAGAGTACCCAAGGCCCACCTCTTGTGATTTATGTTAGGCAACTGCACCCTATATTTCACAACCTGCCAGAACAGTGCCACCAGCTGGCACTCATGTTCCAACAGAAGCCTGTGGGAAACATTTCAACAGTCAAATCCTAACTGATGTCAAAGCCATGATGTCAGTCCTGGGGGAAGGAGTATTAAAAAGCAATGTACTACTTGGTGGTGGGAAGCAGTCTGACCAGGACAGCAGTAGAGAGCTACGTGGAAAGAGAAGCTTCAGAGAGAAGACATACAACGAGTGTATGCAAAGTGGGCACATCAGCCTCAAACTGTAGGAGATTTAAAGGAAGCTCTTGAACTCCAGAAACATTAAGTGGTACCAAAAGGGCAAATGCATGTTTGCTTTCAGAAGAAATGTCACTATGCAATAATCTCCAATGCTAATAGTTGAAGGGGCAGAGAAAGCCCAAATGCGTGCAGTTCTGAGTGCATGTGTGTGGTTGACATGCGTACAGCCATGACAAGGATCCCAGAGCCTCAGACAGAAAGAGGATTGGATAAACCTCTTTCTCTGAGGGAGGCTCAGAGGGAAGTGGCAAGGCTTTTCCTTTGCCTATCAAGTGACAGTGTTGGCAGTGGGTACAGAAAATGCCTGCCCTGGTTTCCTCCTCCCCAGATGTCTATACCCCAAAGATGGCTCCACTATAGAGGCCGGAAGACAGCTTTCCTACTGAGCTTTGACCAAACCTGTCTCTTTGATCTAGCTGTATACTTTAAACCCTGACTCCTTGTTTATTAGTATGTAATAACCCTACCCCCTTGGAGATACTGTATATAATAGCCATGCTTCCCTGCTTAACTTTATGTAATAAATATGCTGAGCTTCCAGGGTGCTACGATTTCTCCATCAGAAAACCCAGTTCTGATCTCAGCTTTTCTGTCTGTGTCTGTGTTTGTCTTTTATTCATTCCTTCAATGCCCATAGTCCAGTCCAAATTCCTGGAGATTGTGCAATTAACACTCTTACTTTTCTGTGTTCTCCCTTACCCATATCTCTTCTGTTATTAGAGAAGTGACTCTCCATATTTTTTATTCCCCTTTGAACATCAAGAGTTAATAATGCCTAAATGTGAGTCAGAGGAACTTTGAAAAGGAGACTCATCTTCTCATTTAAAAACTGTTATTGTGTCTCTGGGGGAGGTGGCACACACACTGGGGTGGGTGTGGAGGCAGCCAACCTTCCCAAGTCAGTTACCCCTGCTCCAGGAACCACACCTAGGCCTTCAGGCATTCGGGAAAGTGCTTCTAGTTGTTGGGCCACTTTGCCAGCCCTGTTCTTTCTGCCTTATCCTACTGCATATGAAGTAGAGAAGGCACTTTTTATATATAAGTGGCTTCATATAGCAGGCAATTATGTCTCACAGGGCTTAACAAAGAGTTTGAGGAGAGTTAGTACTAAATTGCTTCTGAGCAGAGTGCACCAAAGGAGTCTGCCCTGAGATCTGTGTGCTCTGCTCACTAGGCCCACTCGTCTCCCCGT
Organism: Psammomys obesus; assembly: GCF_907164565.1. Classification (NCBI taxonomy): domain Eukaryota; kingdom Metazoa; phylum Chordata; class Mammalia; order Rodentia; family Muridae; genus Psammomys; species Psammomys obesus. The sequence continues at coordinate 6,634,209 of NW_026585742.1, forward strand.
CCTTGGCTCTGCATCCAGGTCTGGAGCCTAACTGTCTATAAACACATGACAGTGACTTTTGAGTTTCTCGGGGTACTTGGAGCTGGTAAGTTCAGTGTTCTTGGAGGCTCTGAATTTTTTGAACAGAACCACTGAGGTGACTGTGTATTTATCAAGCACATGCTAAAGTTTGACTCATGCTAGATACTAGGAAGAGATCAAGAAACCGCTGGACCCAGCTTAAATGGTTTCCTGTTGTTCTGATTATGTCCTTGCCTTTTTCCCCCTTCCAATTGGTTTGACACAATGATCGATTTTAACTGGCTGCTGCAGACGGACAAAGATCACCATGTGGGGGAAAATCTGAGGAAGAGAGATTACATTTCCATAGGTCTGTGGAAGCCTTTGAACATCTCATTCAAGCCCCTGGTAGCTGACAGGAAAAATAAGTCTTCCAGCACAGAAAGCAACTTCTCAATTCCATCTGTGCTCCCTTTGAAGAGCTTCAAAGTATGTTTCTTAGAGATATGAGGACAGAGTTCAACTCTGAGAAGAGATGTGGTTTGCAAAGAAAGGCCACTACTGAGGAAAATTTAGACAGGCAGTGACCCAAACTAAATTTCTTTATTGGGAATACTGAGTGGTCCTCAAGCGTGCGTTCTATGGGAACACCTACCTTAGAAACTCTTCCTTTCATTCCAGCGTGTGTTCCAGACAATGAAGTGCACTGTCAAATTTGTGGTGATCCATTGGGGTGAATTTCACTGTATGCGGTCAGCTGGTTGACATTGTTGGTCTAAACATCGGCTATGTAGCGCTGTCCAGATGAAATCCTTCTTTACATGAAGATTCTAAGAAACACAGTCTGCAGACTGCGATTCAGTGAGCGGGTGAGGTGCAGCAACCCGCCTAACTGAAGATTAGCCTCCATAGCGATGTGTTCCAGATCACAGAGACGGGGACAGCGCTGGTGGCCCAGGAGCAGCTGCTCATGAAGGAACATGACATGATAGTGTGTGCAATGCCTGATTTCATTCACATGAGATTCTCCCAGGGTTTCACATGCCCTTTCAAGAAAGAGAGTCTCATTCAGTCTGCCTTGAAGGTGACTCTACTTAGAAATTCCATTTTGATAGACAGAGCAAAGTACAAGTGATAGGGTGCACTTGGAGACACAACATGAAAGTCTGGAATTAACTCAACTATGAAGGACATTTTTTTTCCAGGAAATGTACACAGAACTGGAGATTATCATATTATGTGAAGGAAATCAGACCCAGAAAGACTCATGCTGCCTATTTTTTATGGTGTGTGAAATCAGATTTTAAAATTTGGCACACTTTTCTGTCTCTGTCTCTCTTTTTCTTACACACACACACACACACACACACACACACAGACATACACATTTTGAAAATAGAAAGGGGACAATTTATGAAGAGAAAAGGGACTAGAAGGAAGAAACATGGAGCAAGAGAGGATATTAATGGATATAGTCAAAATATGAGTGGATGATATATCAAAATGTCATCACAAAACTTGTCAGTTCACACAATGAATGTATATACCAATGAGACTTGTTTAAAGCAAGGCATCACAGGCATAACCTTGTGCATGGGGTCTTAGATAGCTCACATGAAGGACGAGGGATGTGCTTCCACTAGAACATCCAGGAAGCCATGTACCAAGCCAGGATGGGAATGGAGACAGGATGCCAAGCCAGCTACTGTACATGACAGAGTACTCTAAGCTTAGTGTTCAGTAGTATATGTTACATTGATATTTTCCCAGATCTTCACATCTTTCACTCCAAATGAGCAAATTTTTGGGTGTGAAATTATATTTGGGTATACTTGTGAAACTTTTAAAAGCAGGACAGTAATATTTTTAACACTAACTCAAATCAAATGCAAGTAAGGGAGTAGGAACTCAGCCTGGCCATTGACTGAGTATCCCTAAAGCTTGAGTCAGCATGAGGCTATTTAAAGTGGTTCAGCCTGGGCCTCCTTTTCAGTCACTTAATTCCCACTAGGAAGAGGAGATGTGTGCTTCCTGCCCTCTGTTTGCTGGATTCTCCTGCTGCTAGAGAGTGGGTGCAGAATCCATCCTTTCCTTCCTGAACACAAATTAATCTGGTGCTTTCTCAGATTAGGAATAGTGTTTCATCAAGATCCAGCTATAGCTCTCCTAGGCATATATCCAAAAGATGCTCAAGTACACAATAAGGACATTTGCTCAACCATGTTCATAGCAGCTTTATTCATAATAGCCAGATTCTGGAACCCAAATGTCCCTCAACTGAAGAATGGATACTGAAACTGTGGTACATTTACACAATGGAAAACAAAAACAAGGAAATCATGACATTTGCAGACAAATGGTAGGAACTAGAGAAGATCATCCTGAGTGAGGTATCCCAGAAGCAGAAAGACACACATGGTATATACTCACTTATAAGTGGATATTAGACATATAATATAGGATAAATATATTAAAATCTGCACACCTACACAGGCTAAGTGAGGAGGACCTTGGGTAAAATGCTCAATCCTCACTCAGAAAAGCAAACAGGACAGACATCAGAAGAGGGAAAAAACAGGAGCCTACCAAAGAGGGCCCCTGAAAGACTCTATCCAGTAGGGTAAAAAAGCAGACCTGAGACTCATAGCCAAACTTTGGGCAGAGTGCAGGAAATCTTATGAAAGAAGGGGGAGATAGAAAGACCTGGAAATGACAGCAGCTCCACAAGGAAAGCAACAGAACCAAGAAATCTGGGCCCAGGGGTCTCTTCTGAGACTGATACTCCAACCATGGACCATGCATGGAGATAACCTAGAACCCCTGCACAGATCTAGCCCATGACAGCTCAGTCTCCAAGAGGGTACCCTAGTAAGGGGAACAGGAACTATCTCTGACATGAACTCAGTGGCTAGCTCTTTGATCACCCTCCCCTAAGGGAGAATCAGTCTTATCAGGTCACAGAGGAAGACAATGCAGCTATGCCTGATGAGACCTGATAGGCAAAAGTCAGATGGAAGAGGAGGAGGACCTCCCCTATCAGTGGATTTGGAAAAGGGCAGGAGAGGAAATGAGGAAGGGGGCTACAACTGGGATACAAAGTTAATAAACTCTAATTAATATAAAAAATAAAATAATAATAATATAAGTTAATAGTAAAAGCAAACAAAGACTGCTGTTATTCATGGGAAAAGGATTTTTAGCCTATAGAAACTAAAAACAAGATGCAAAATAGATTCAGACTGAAGCGGGGGATTAGATGTATATCACTGTGTAATGAGTGTCCACCAGCCTTAAATCATGGTTATTTTTCACAGTCTTTCTGGGTTGGTCATGAGTCTGGACTTTACCTGCGTGATCTTGGCTCCAGGTTTTGTAGGTGTTGTCAGCATGGCTTGCAACTGACATCTAAAATTTATGCTAGGGCTTTAAGACCTTTTCCTGGTGCATGATTAATGGCAGGAAGTCACGTCTCATTGACCTCACTACCTTTCTTTCTTTCTTTCTTTCTTTCTTTCTTTCTTTCTTTCTTTCTTTCTTTCTTTCTTTCTTTCTTTCTCTCTCTCTCTCTTTCTTTCTCTCTCTCTTTCTTTCTCTCTTTCTTTCTTGTGCTGGAAATTGAACCCAGAGCCTTGCACACATTAAACAGATGTCTAGCCAAACTTACAGTCTTCTAAGGATACTTACTTTAAAGGTGGCAGAGAAATTTTGCAGTTGTGTTTTGTAAAGTAAATGATATAAAAAATGAGAGGTCAGAGGGCTGAAACAGCAGGGCTCTGTCTAAACTTCTGCAAACAGCAGGGGCCTGCCTGAACTTCTGCAAATAACACACTTCCTGCTAGCTGAGGACCTTGTCTTGGGCAGAGCTTTTCTTTCGGTTTAGGGTTTTCAGAAGAGCTCCTTTGTCAAGGCTGGATGCCCAGTTCTGACAGGCCAGGGCAATTAAACCTGATATAGCAAGCTGTGCTCTCGATGGAGAGACTCGGCTGACCAACTGCAAGCTGGGTAATCAGATGCCCACTGCTTAGTTAGAGCTGCATGAACTGAAATCCAAGCAGAGAAAAGAGACACCATCAGATGCAGAAATGGAATGGAATCTGGCATCTTATCTTTCAAAACCTTAGAGAGAAATAAAATAATACACAGACTTTGCAGAAATTGCTGAAAATGCAGATACAATTATTACTGATGTACTTTTCATTGCAAGTAGATTTAATTGTGACTGGGTTTTGTACCTGGAATGTCCTCCAAAGGTCCACAAGTTGAAAGCTTGGATCCCAAATGATAATGATGCTGTTAAGAGGAGTGACTAGGTTTGTCTTATAACATTCTTCCACTATAATGTTCTTGTCTTGCCTCAGGCCCAGAAAAAAATAATGGACCCAACTAATGATGGGCAGACAGCTCTGAAAGCATGACTCAAAATAAAAGCTTTCTTTCTTCCTGTAGCTGATTTTCTCAAGCACTTTGTTACAATGACAAAAGCCTAACACAGGAGAAATCACCATTCCAGTGGGGTTTTCAGGTCCTATCTACAGCACTGAGATTTAGCTGATTTATTCAAATACAGGGGAGTGGGGAGGAGTACTCAACATGCCTCTTCTTTCCTCTGAATAGTTTCACTCAGAGTACTCTGGGGTAGTTGTTGGGTAGAGAGTAGTGCACCAAACATGAGTTCAAATCTTATTCATTATGTGTATCTCCATTGCAGCCTTACCTCGCCTTCACCTGCCAGAGAGAGGACAGCCTGGGCTTGTTGAAGGATTGTCTCTAATTGGGCCGCTCCGTCCTCTCAGTGTAGTACGATGGAGAAAGTCTGTTCAAAGAGCCTTTAATGTCCTGGATCTGTTCATCTTGAGATCCACTGCTGGCATTACTGTAGCCTAAGAGAAGAGAGAATCTGGCACTGTGCTGTCTTCCTCTATGAGAATTACCTCCTTGGGGATTTTTCCTCCCTGGAAGGACAACCTATAGCAATCCTGTTTTTTGTTTGTTTGTGGTTGTTATCCCTGAATTAAAAAAGAAAAAAAGAAAAGAAATAGAAAAGGAAAGTATATGACTGCTCCTAGGTATGGTAGAGGAAAATTTTACTGTGGATTAAAAGGAGAGCACAGCTAGAGGCAGGAACATCTGGGATAGTCCAGATTGAACATGGCAAGACTGAGCTAGGCCATGTGAAAAGAGAGAGGAGCCACCAACAAAGAGGGTTGGCCTGGTCCAAGAGAATGACCAAGAGGGAAAAAGGGTAGACCAAAAGGCCAGGTAACCAAAATGTCTGAGTTACATATGGAGGGTCATCTGGGGGAAGGGTAGTTTAGCCCCTGGGCTGGAGAAGTTTAGGATAAGGGGCAGTGTATACCAGCCATACCCTGTAACAGGTAGAGAATCTGGCTGCCAGCATCCACTTTGATATGTTAATGAGCACCTCAGTTAGCCATTTGTCCTGGGTTTGAGACCCACCAGTTCCACTTTGGAAAAGTTGTCACCATAACCATCTGGCGGGATGTGACGTCTACACTATCCTGACTTCTGAAGGCTCAGAATTCTCTATTTTCACCTGTTTATGCCCATGTCACAAATTCTGTGAGTCAAATTTCTTTATTTAAGAGAGCTAAAGTCATTTTTCTGTATTGAATTGTGACCAGCAGAGATTTTCCCCTTCTGGGGACCTGTATAAATCTTTAATCTGTAATCTAATATACCTTTTATTTTGGAGGCTGATTCTGATGTTTCCTGGTAAGTCCCTAAGGGAAACTTCTGTATTGTTCCGGAGTCGCTCAGCTGCTAAGAGTATGGAGCTAACAAAGTGCTAGCTAAAATTGTATTTACCTTACGGTGATTTTTGCAGCAGGGAGAGAAGAGGGGATCAAATTTGGTAGTGATAGTAAAAGCTTTCAAGTTCTTAAGAGAAATGTTTAAGAGAAAACTATATAACTCATTACTTATAATACAAAATTATAATTTTATAAAGATATATTCCAGATATCAAAGGAAGGTGCAATATACTTAAGTGAGTAAATTGTTTGACTTTAGTTGTCCTGGGTGTACTATTTTTAGTTACTTCTTCCTAAGTAATTCAAGACTGACTTGTGTTTATCTTTTTTCGATAACACACTGGAACGGTAAATGCTTGCTCAATAAACAAATAAATTGCAGTTTAGTTACTGGAAACTCTAGGTACTGACTGATGAAGGAGGGTTTTTGTGTGTTTGTTTGTAGAGACTTAAGGAAATCTAGTGTTTGGCACTTGATGCTTTGTAAAAGTAGTAGAGTGGATTAATCAATAATTAACTATTTGCAAGTTTACTCTTCAAAGACATTTCCTGCAAAGCTACCATTTTGCAATTTTTTTTTCTTTTTAGTTTTCAGCAAACCCCTTGATAGTCCTTGAATACATAGGCAGTTACTGCAGATAAATGCTGTGGCAGTGCTTAGATTTTGACATAAATTCTAGATTTGAAATGTAAGAGTTAGACTAGTTTATAGTGACATGTTTTAGAATTCATGGGTTTTCTGTACCTGATTCCAGAGTCCTCGAATGCTCAACCACCCACTGTAAAACCTGTGAACCTTGAAGCTTGGTGTCCAATGACATCTCTGCAGGCTCCCTCCCTTAACTGAGCATGTGGAGTTAATGATGATAACAATGCTCTTATGTTAATGAGTTTCTTAAGGGCGCACGATCAACATTTCTGTTGTTTTCCTTAGAAAAATGTTGCACTGAGCATGCAGTTGAAGCTTAGATAATAATTGTAACTCTTCATGTTTAATGAATTATTGTGATCTTCCTTCAGTTCAGATCTTCCTTGATGCTGCCATCAAAATATTCTAAGTACTGAAGCGAGAGACAGCACTTCTGGTATTAGAATCATGCTTAGATCTCACTTTCCTGACCAGTCATCAGAGTAGGAGAACCAAGAGTATACCAACTACATAATGCGGAAAAGATCACATATGCTACTTGAGTCTCGGTGCCTTTATTTATAAAATAAAAATAATGCTACAGTCCATATTACTTTGGCTTTAAAGATCATATTGAATAATTACATGTGGAAGTCAAGTAAATTATAGAGCAAAAAACCAACATGATGAGATATTACTGATTTACAGAGAGATAAAATTGAGGTTTTGGACACACTGACCAAGAGGTACCAGAGTACTTGTGAATTCTTCAGACTTCTTGCCTTGAATTTCAGGGTACCTGTCAGTTCTTCTTTTTACCCTGGTAGGTGCTTTGCCTAAGTCCATTGCCAGTGTAGACACCTTTCACCCTGGCAATTTGTATATAAACATGAGGAAGGTCAAGACAGGAGGAGGTAGGCCTTATGACTACCTAATGATGGCACTCTTCTAGACCTGATTCCTACTCAGTGAGTTAAAAGAAGATGAAACATGTTCACCACTTAAAAAATGTTAAAGAATGGACACAAAATGTTATAAAAATCCCAAGTAACAGCAACAATTTATTAGCTTCTTATTTAACAGTTCTTAGACACTCTGGCATATTTATTAGTTTTTATTTTCTTCAAAATAATAATTGGTTGGGTTGGAACTATCACAGGGTTCAACCACAAAAATAGTCCAAGTTTTCATGCTAAAATATATATAAAACCTTGGAATAACAAGACTATTGTACTTATTGGGGTAATTCTCCAAGACTTATCAGACAAATACAGCAAATATATTATCTATCTCTAAGAATAATAGTTACATACTTATGGTGTTTTCTACATGCCAGGTACTTGCTATAAACATGAAATATCAGGTTACATAGATAGTTCAGATCTCCCAATGGACTACCTATTTGACCAATGCCCCTACAAATGGCTGAGTTAGCTATATGTGGATAGAGAAGTTTTATGACTGCTATTCAACTCTGTGCGTTCATTAAGATATTAGAGTACAACCTGATACAAGCCATTTCCACTTTCTGAGATCTTATTTTATCTGGTAGGTGAAAGTAATAACAACTAACTTGCAGACTGACACATTTAGTTTATGTCCTGAGACATGGAGACACAGAGTGGGAATAACTAATGGAGATTCTATTTCAAATCTGTGAACACTGAGTTGCTCCCCAGGAGCTGTTTGGTGCATGCTTGCTCTGCTTCCTACCATGGAACTTTTCCAAATGACAACTCTAAAAAAGATTTATTTATTTACTCTATCTATCTATCTATCTATCTATCTATCTATCTATCTATCTATCT